>NC_136514.1:69409930-69435875 GCF_053919585.1 Euprymna scolopes
CCGCTTAAATACACGAAAATTACTTTTATACGAGTTTGTTTTCTTATGAATGGAACCGCGTTTATAGGAGGGAGGGGGGAGGAGGCAATGTGCACAGTCTCCCAAGCATTACCTACTATAAAAAAAGATGCACATTTACCCTCTTCTCTCACCCTCTTTCTCTCTCTCTCTCTCTCTTTCTCTTCTCTCTCTCACTCTCTTTCTCTATCACCCTCTTCTCTCTCTCTCTTTCTCTTCTCTCTCTCATCCTCTTTCTCTCTCTCTCACCCTCTTCTCTCTCTCTACCTTTTTCTCTTCCCTCTCGCACCCTCTTCTCTCTCTCTCACCCGCTTCTCTCTCTCTACCTCTTTCTCTTCTCTCTCGCACCCTCTTCTCTCTCTCACCCGCTTCTCTCTCTCTACCTCTTTCTCTTATCTCTCTCTCTCTCTCAACCTCTTCTCTCTCTCTCTCTTACCCTCTTCTCTCTCTCACTCTCTGTGTACACCTTTTTCTCTTCTCTCTCTCTCTCTCTGACCCTCTTTCTCTCTCTCTCACCCTCTTTTTCTGCTCTCTCTCACCCTTCTCTCTCTCTCTCTCTACCTCTTTCTCTTCTCTATCACCCTCTTTCCCTGCTCTCTCTCACCTTCATCTCTCTCTCTCTACCTATTTCTCTTCTCTCTCTCTCCCTCTGCTCTCTCTCACCCTCTTCTTTCTCCCTCACCCTCTTCTCTCTCTCTCTCTACCTCTTTCTCTTATCTCTCTCTCTCACTACCCCTCTCTCTCTCTGTCTTACCCTCTTCTCTCTCTCTCTACCTCTTTCTCTTATCTCTCTCTCTCACTACCTCTCTCTCTCTCACCCTCTTCTCTCTCTCACCCTCTTTCTCTCTTACCCTCTTCTCTCTCTACCTCTTTCACTTCTCTCACCCTCTTTCTCTCTCACCCTCTTTCTCTGCTCTCTCTCACCCTCTTCTCTGCTCTCTCTCACCCTCTTCTCTCTCTACCTCTTTCTCTTCTCTCTCTCTCACCCTCTTCTCTCTCTCTTACCTATTTTGTAATATATATATATAGATATATATATTGTACAAACTATTGTACAAACTATTACCACTTATCAAGGCCTATAGGCCACTCGAGGATGAAAGTTTAAAAGTGCACAGTAGTCAAATTCGGCAAAGATGACGGAACCGCTTTAAGAGGAGGATGAATTATTCAGTGACTCCAACCTATTTTGTTACATATATGTATGTATATATTTTTGTAAAAAATATATATTACTACTTATCAAGGCCCATAGGACACTCGAGGATTAGAGTTGAAAAGTGCACAGCAGTCAAATCTGGGAAAGAGGATGGAACCGCTTTAACGGGAGGATGAGTTATTCAGCGACTCCAACCTATTTTGGTATATATATATTTATATCTATATTTATTTTTAAATATATATTACCACTTATCAAGGCCCATAGGCCACACGAGGATGAGAGTTTAAAAGTGCACAGTAGTCAAATTCGGCAAAGATGATGGAACCGCTTTAAGAGGAGGATGAATTATTCAGTGACTCCAACCTATTTTGTTATATATATGTATGTATATATTTTTGTAAAAAATATATATTACTACTTATCAAGGCCCATAGGACACTCGAGGATTAGAGTTGAAAAGTGCACAGTAGTCAAATTCGGGAAAGAGGATGGAACCGCTTTAACGGGAGGATGAGTTATTCAGCGACTTCAACCTTTTTTTTTATTTTGTAAAAAATATATATGACCACTTATCAAGGCCCAGAGGCCACTCGAGGATAAGAGTTGAAAAGTGCACAGTAGTCAAATTTGGGAAATTTGTTATATATCTATTTTTTTGTTACTTAGGCATTTCCACTTATCAAGGCCCAGATACATCTCGAGGATAAGAGTTAAATGTGCACAGTAGTCAATTGGACAATAAGGCCCAGAGGCCACCCGAGGATAAGGGTTGAAAATGGCAGTAGTTAATTGGACAACATAGTAATCGTTAGTAATGGAAAGTCGGGAAATTTGTTATATATATATTTATATTTTGTTTAGATAGGCATTACCACTTATCAAGGCCCAGAGGCCACTAGAGGATAAGTGTTGAAAAGTGCAGTAGTCAATTGGACAAAATATAGTAATTGTTAGTAATGGAAATTCAGTAAATTTGTTATATATATATTAATATTTTGTTAAATACGCATTACCACTTATCAAAGCCCACAGGCCACTCGAGGATAAGGATTGAAAAGTGCACCGTAGTAGTCGGTTGTAATGGAAATGCGGGATATTTGTAATATACCTATTTTTTGTTACTTAGGCACAACCACTTATTAAGGCCCAGAGGCCACTCGATGGTATTACCACTTATCAAGGCCCAGAGGCCACTCGAGGATAAGCGTTTAAAAGTGCAGTAGTCAATTGGACAATATAGTAATCGTTAGTAATGGAAATTCAGTAAATTTGTTATATATATGTATATTTTGTTACATACGCATTACCATTTATCAAGGCCCAGAGGCCACTCGAGGATAAGGATTGAAAAGTGCACAGTAGTCAATTGGACAATATAGTAATCGTTAGTAATGGAAATTCAGTAAATTTGTTATATACCTATTTTTTGTTACTTGGTCATTTCCACTTATCAAGGCCCAGAGGCCACTCGAGCATAAGAGTTAAAAAGTCCACAGTAGTCAATTGGACAATAAGGCCCAGAGGCCACCCGAGGATAAGGGTTAAAAAGTGCAGTAGTCCATTGGTCAATATAGTAATCGTTAGTAATTACTACTTCTCAAGGCCCAGAGGCCACTCGAGGATAAGGGTTGAAAAGCGCAGTAGTCAATTGGACAATACAGTAATCGTTAGTAATGGAAATTCAGTAAATTTGTTATATATATATATATTTATATTTTGCTAAATACGCATTACTACTTATCAAGGCCCAGACGCCACTCGAGGATAAGGGTTGAAAATATTCAACAAATTTTTTATCTACAGATTAGAAAATTTGTATATAGGGTATTCAGACATATGGAATATATCTAGCATAATCTATCTATTATATCTATAAAAGTCAGAATGTTTGTGTGTGTGGGTGTGTGTGAGGTAGAGAGAGAGAGAGAGAACAATTCTTAACCTATATATTCAACAAATTTTTTATCTACAGATTTTAAATTTGTTATAAAGGGTATTCATACATACGGAAATATATCTAGCATAATCTATCTATTATATCTACAAAAGTGAAAATGTGTGTGTCTGTGAGAGAGAGAGCAATTCTCAACCTATATAATCAACAAATTTTTTATCTACAGATTAGATAATTTGTATATAGGGTATTCAGACATATGGAAATATATCTAGCATAATCTATCTATTATATCTATAAAAGTGAGAATGTTTGCGTGTGTGTGTGAGGTAGCAAGAGAGAGAGAGACAGAGCGAGAGAACAATTCTCAACCTATATATTCAACAAATTTTTTATCTACAGATTTGAAAATTGGTATATAGGGTATTCAGACATATGGAAATATATCTAGCATAATCTATCTATTATGTCTATAAAAGTGAGAATATGTCTGTGTGTGAGAGAGAGAGAGTAAGAACAATTCTCACCCTTTATATTCAACAAATTTTTATCTACAGATTAGAAAATTTTTATATAGTGTATTCAGACATATGGAAATATATCTAGCATAATCTATCTATTATATCTATAAAAGTGAGCATGCGTGAGAGGAGAGAGAGAGAGAGAGAACAATTCTCAACCTATATACTCAACAAATTTTTTATCTACAGATTTGAAAATTTGTATATAGATTATTCAGACACATGGAAATATATCTAGCATAATTTATCTATTATATCTATAAAAGTGAGAATGTGTGGGTGTGTGAGAGAGAGAATGAGAGAGAACAATTCTCAGCTTATATATGCAACAAATTGTTTATCTACAGATCCGAAATATCACATTTGTATAGAAGTAGAAATCTGGATACCTATTCTGATACCTAATAAAAGAAAGGACACTCTTTGGGGCGGATTTTGATGATAACAAGTCACTAATAAGAAATTATAATAAACATTGAAATAATTTAAGAATTTTATCAAAATAAAATTGCATGGTAATCACCCAATTTCTGCCACAAAATTTTGATTGGCAAAACTCATAAACAGAAAATATATATTTTCTAATTTCATCTTTTTTTTTATATAATCTGATTTGATGTTTTCCTTAATATTCAAATCACTATATTTTGCTGCTTAATATCAAATACAGCAAATGAGTTATTTTTTATGCATCAAACAATTACATTTTCTCATTCATCCAAACTAATCACTGAACATCAATTTCATATTTTCTTCACTAAAATATTACTGTGCTTGATGTCATCAAGTGGAGCGGATCATTTTTTTTTCATTTGTTCACACATTTTTCCAATTTATATATATTTTGTCTAAGATTCTTAGCCTATGTCATTGCATACCAAGCTGTTTATTAAAAGTTACGGTTCACTGTAAACACATACGTTACACCAAAATAAAAACGCTTCAGATAATGTCTTGATATTCAATTAAGTTTCTCACATGACATCTTATGAAGTTAGTAGAAATGTTACAGACTTTTGAATCTCAAACACTTTCAATACTGTGCACTGATATTTTCTTTTTTGGAATATAAGCACATTCATGATTTTTTTTTACAAACGTCAACAAATTTCACAATGTGTAGCAATGTACTGAAACAATTATAAAAATATTTGTTTTTATTTTGGATGATGCAGGGCATCCGAAGAGAGATTTTTCTAACAAAATGAAAGTATAATTTTTAGCAATAGTTATCTAGGAAAAGGCCACTACATACGTTATAAATTCCAAATTTCCACAACCTGGCAAATACTGGTACACGCTAGCAAATTTAGATTTGCAATTACAGAATATGATTCTAATTTTTCCTTTGCTCTTTATTCTAACACTACACTAAGTTTACTGTTTTATTTCGCTACAGTTGATATTGTGTAGAACAATAAGAAAATCATAGTGAACAATGCATTCAACAAAATTTCACACACATTTCTAGATACCTATATCTAATAAGTTCAAAAGAAAGGACACACTTAGGGAGGTATTTTGGTGGTCAAGTCACTAAATAGAGATTAGCTGGTTTCCCGGCATAGCCCAGGATGTAATAAAGATTGACTGAAATACATGTTCTAGCTGGTTTCTAGGCGTTGCCAGGGATGTAATATAGACACATTATGTTGTATATTACCTGTTCTCTTCTCCCTAAGGTAAAACAATTTCATATACATGCTGTAAATTACCTATGCTAGGGATAAAACATGAACAATACCAGTCCGGGGGTAGATAAAACAAATAATACATAGAGATGAAAGATTCGTCTCCCCTAAGAATAAAACATATGTTCAATATCTGCTTTTGTTTTTTCATTGTTTATACGGTCCCGAGCAACGCCGGGTAGCCCTGCTAGTCTATATATATAAAAGGCAAAAATCGGTGTGTATGTATGTATGTATGTATGTTTGTTTGTAACGCTAAAACTTTTGACAGACACAACCAAAGTTGACAAATTAGGTAGCATATTGCACCTTGATCACCCGGATGACAAATATCGAAATTTCACGTCAAACGGACAACTAGAAGGGGGTTAACTGATCATTTTTCTCCCAGGGGGGCCCCCCAAAAAACCTGTCATTTTAACATTATTCATTAGCTGTCACGTGACGTGACGTCAGCTCAGTAAAATGTCGGCTACGCTGAGCCTCTGACGTACATTAAAGCTGCCTGCGAGGAGTATCATTGATACTATAACACAGTTAAATATTAGTTTAAGAGTCGAACCGTTATTACCAACGGATTTATCGCACTTCAAAAAGAAGAATCCCAAAATTACATAAAAATTGACGTAGGGAAAATGTTTTTATTTTTGCTTGAAGTTTTTTACCGGCGAAGAAAGATGACTATGCTCTTTGCTATAGTTTACCATGTAAACAAGGCTTTAGCCATTTTGTTTTTACCTCCTAACTCTGTTAAACTGGAAGGGGGAGGGGTGGCTATCAGTATAAGGCCGCTTAAATACACGAAAATTACTTTTATACGAGTTTGTTTTCTTATGAATGGAACCGCGTTTATAGGGGGGAGGGGGGAGGAGGCAATGTGCACAGTCTCCCAAGCATTACCTACTATAAAAAAAGATGCACATTTACCCTCTTCTCTCACCCTCTTTCTCTCTCTCTCTCTCTCTTTCTCTTCTCTCTCTCACTCTCTTTCTCTATCACCCTCTTCTCTCTCTCTCTTTCTCTTCTCTCTCTCATCCTCTTTCTCTCTCTCTCACCCTCTTCTCTCTCTCTACCTTTTTCTCTTCTCTCTCGCACCCTCTTCTCTCTCTCTCACCCGCTTCTCTCTCTCTACCTCTTTCTCTTCTCTCTCGCACCCTCTTCTCTCTCTCACCCGCTTCTCTCTCTCTACCTCTTTCTCTTATCTCTCTCTCTCTCTCAACCTCTTCTCTCTCTCTCTCTTACCCTCTTCTCTCTCTCACTCTCTGTGTACACCTTTTTCTCTTCTCTCTCTCTCTGACCCTCTTTCTCTCTCTCTCACCCTCTTTTTCTGCTCTCTCTCACCCTTCTCTCTCTCTCTCTCTACCTCTTTCTCTTCTCTATCACCCTCTTTCCCTGCTCTCTCTCACCTTCATCTCTCTCTCTCTACCTATTTCTCTTCTCTCTCTCTCCCTCTGCTCTCTCTCACCCTCTTCTTTCTCCCTCACCCTCTTCTCTCTCTCTCTCTACCTCTTTCTCTTATCTCTCTCTCTCACTACCCCTCTCTCTCTCTGTCTTACCCTCTTCTCTCTCTCTCTACCTCTTTCTCTTATCTCTCTCTCTCTCACTACCTCTCTCTCTCTCACCCTCTTCTCTCTCTCACCCTCTTTCTCTCTTACCCTCTTCTCTCTCTACCTCTTTCACTTCTCTCACCCTCTTTCTATCTCACTCTCTTTCTCTGCTCTCTCTCACCCTCTTCTCTGCTCTCTCTCACCCTCTTCTCTCTCTACCTCTTTCTCTTCTCTCTCTCTCACCCTCTTCTCTCTCTCTTACCTATTTTGTAATATATATATATAGATATATATATTGTACAAACTATTGTACAAACTATTACCACTTATCAAGGCCTATAGGCCACTCGAGGATGAAAGTTTAAAAGTGCACAGTAGTCAAATTCGGCAAAGATGACGGAACCGCTTTAAGAGGAGGATGAATTATTCAGTGACTCCAACCTATTTTGTTACATATATGTATGTATATATTTTTGTAAAAAATATATATTACTACTTATCAAGGCCCATAGGACACTCGAGGATTAGAGTTGAAAAGTGCACAGCAGTCAAATCTGGGAAAGAGGATGGAACCGCTTTAACGGGAGGATGAGTTATTCAGCGACTCCAACCTATTTTGGTATATATATATTTATATCTATATTTATTTTTAAATATATATTACCACTTATCAAGGCCCATAGGCCACACGAGGATGAGAGTTTAAAAGTGCACAGTAGTCAAATTCGGCAAAGATGATGGAACCGCTTTAAGAGGAGGATGAATTATTCAGTGACTCCAACCTATTTTGTTATATATATGTATGTATATATTTTTGTAAAAAATATATATTACTACTTATCAAGGCCCATAGGACACTCGAGGATTAGAGTTGAAAAGTGCACAGTAGTCAAATTCGGGAAAGAGGATGGAACCGCTTTCACGGGAGGATGAGTTATTCAGCGACTCCAACCTGTTTTTTTATATATATATTTATATCTATATTTATTAAAAAATATATATTACCACTTATCAAGGACAATAGGCCACTCGAGGATGAGAGTTGAATAGTGCACTGTATAAAAAATACGGTAAAGAGGATGGAACCGCTTTAACGGGAGGATGAGTTATTCAGCAACTCCAACCTATTTTTTTATATATATATATATATATATATATACTTTTATTAAAAAATATATATTACCACTTATCAAGGACAATAGGCCACTCGAGGATGAGAGTTGAAAAGTGCATAGTAGTAAAATTCGGGAAAGAGGATGGAACCGCTTTAACGGGAGGATGAGTTATTCAGCGACTCCAACCTATTTTTTATATATATATATATATATATATATATATATTTATAACAAAAATATATTACCACTTATCAAGGCCCATAGGCTACTCGAGGATAAGAGTTGAAAAGTGCACATTAGTCAAATTCGGGAAAGAGGATGGAACCGCTTTAACGGGAGGATGAGTGATTCAGCGACTCCAACCTATTTTGTTATATATATATATATATATATATATATATATATTTTGTACAAACTATATATTACCACTTATCAAGGCCCATAGGCCACACGAGGATGAGAGTTTAAAAGTGCACAGTAGTCAAATTTGGGAAAGAGGATTTAATCGCTTTAATAGAAGGATGAATTATTCAGCGACTCACACCTGTTTTGGTATATATATATATATATTTATAAAAAAATATGTATTACCACTTATCAAGGCCCATAGGCCACTCGAGGATGAGAGTTAAAAAGTCCACAGTAGTCAAATTTGGGAAAGAGGATGGAACCGCTTTAACAGGAGGATGAGTTATTCAGCAACTCCAACCTATTTTGTTATATATATATATATATATATATATATATATATTTTTCATAAAATATGTATTACCACTTATCAAGGCCCATAGTCCACTCGAGGACGAGAGTTGAAAAGTGCACAGTAGTCAAATTGGGGAAAGAGGATGGAACCGCTTTAACGGGAGGATGAGTTATTCAGCGACTCCAACCTTTTTTTTTATTTTGTAAAAAATATATATGACCACTTATCAAGGCCCAGAGGCCACTCGAGGATAAGAGTTGAAAAGTGCACAGTAGTCAAATTTGGGAAATTTGTTATATATCTATTTTTTTGTTACTTAGGCATTTCCACTTATCAAGGCCCAGATACATCTCGAGGATAAGAGTTAAATGTGCACAGTAGTCAATTGGACAATAAGGCCCAGAGGCCACCCGAGGATAAGGGTTGAAAATGGCAGTAGTTAATTGGACAACATAGTAATCGTTAGTAATGGAAAGTCGGGAAATTTGTTATATATATATTTATATTTTGTTTAGATAGGCATTACCACTTATCAAGGCCCAGAGGCCACTAGAGGATAAGTGTTGAAAAGTGCAGTAGTCAATTGGACAAAATATAGTAATTGTTAGTAATGGAAATTCAGTAAATTTGTTATATATATATTAATATTTTGTTAAATACGCATTACCACTTATCAAAGCCCACAGGCCACTCGAGGATAAGGATTGAAAAGTGCACCGTAGTAGTCGGTTGTAATGGAAATGCGGGATATTTGTAATATACCTATTTTTTGTTACTTAGGCACAACCACTTATTAAGGCCCAGAGGCCACTCGATGGTATTACCACTTATCAAGGCCCAGAGGCCACTCGAGGATAAGCGTTTAAAAGTGCAGTAGTCAATTGGACAATATAGTAATCGTTAGTAATGGAAATTCAGTAAATTTGTTATATATATGTATATTTTGTTACATACGCATTACCATTTATCAAGGCCCAGAGGCCACTCGAGGATAAGGATTGAAAAGTGCACAGTAGTCAATTGGACAATATAGTAATCGTTAGTAATGGAAATTCAGTAAATTTGTTATATACCTATTTTTTGTTACTTGGTCATTTCCACTTATCAAGGCCCAGAGGCCACTCGAGCATAAGAGTTAAAAAGTCCACAGTAGTCAATTGGACAATAAGGCCCAGAGGCCACCCGAGGATAAGGGTTAAAAAGTGCAGTAGTCCATTGGTCAATATAGTAATCGTTAGTAATTACTACTTCTCAAGGCCCAGAGGCCACTCGAGGATAAGGGTTGAAAAGCGCAGTAGTCAATTGGACAATACAGTAATCGTTAGTAATGGAAATTCAGTAAATTTGTTATATATATATATATTTATATTTTGCTAAATACGCATTACTACTTATCAAGGCCCAGACGCCACTCGAGGATAAGGGTTGAAAATATTCAACAAATTTTTTATCTACAGATTAGAAAATTTGTATATAGGGTATTCAGACATATGGAATATATCTAGCATAATCTATCTATTATATCTATAAAAGTCAGAATGTTTGTGTGTGTGGGTGTGTGTGAGGTAGAGAGAGAGAGAGAGAACAATTCTTAACCTATATATTCAACAAATTTTTTATCTACAGATTTTAAATTTGTTATAAAGGGTATTCATACATACGGAAATATATCTAGCATAATCTATCTATTATATCTACAAAAGTGAAAATGTGTGTGTCTGTGAGAGAGAGAGCAATTCTCAACCTATATAATCAACAAATTTTTTATCTACAGATTAGATAATTTGTATATAGGGTATTCAGACATATGGAAATATATCTAGCATAATCTATCTATTATATCTATAAAAGTGAGAATGTTTGCGTGTGTGTGTGAGGTAGCAAGAGAGAGAGAGACAGAGCGAGAGAACAATTCTCAACCTATATATTCAACAAATTTTTTATCTACAGATTTGAAAATTGGTATATAGGGTATTCAGACATATGGAAATATATCTAGCATAATCTATCTATTATGTCTATAAAAGTGAGAATATGTCTGTGTGTGAGAGAGAGAGAGTAAGAACAATTCTCACCCTTTATATTCAACAAATTTTTATCTACAGATTAGAAAATTTTTATATAGTGTATTCAGACATATGGAAATATATCTAGCATAATCTATCTATTATATCTATAAAAGTGAGCATGCGTGAGAGGAGAGAGAGAGAGAGAGAACAATTCTCAACCTATATACTCAACAAATTTTTTATCTACAGATTTGAAAATTTGTATATAGATTATTCAGACACATGGAAATATATCTAGCATAATTTATCTATTATATCTATAAAAGTGAGAATGTGTGGGTGTGTGAGAGAGAGAATGAGAGAGAACAATTCTCAGCTTATATATGCAACAAATTGTTTATCTACAGATCCGAAATATCACATTTGTATAGAAGTAGAAATCTGGATACCTATTCTGATACCTAATAAAAGAAAGGACACTCTTTGGGGCGGATTTTGATGATAACAAGTCACTAATAAGAAATTATAATAAACATTGAAATAATTTAAGAATTTTATCAAAATAAAATTGCATGGTAATCACCCAATTTCTGCCACAAAATTTTGATTGGCAAAACTCATAAACAGAAAATATATATTTTCTAATTTCATCTTTTTTTTTATATAATCTGATTTGATGTTTTCCTTAATATTCAAATCACTATATTTTGCTGCTTAATATCAAATACAGCAAATGAGTTATTTTTTATGCATCAAACAATTACATTTTCTCATTCATCCAAACTAATCACTGAACATCAATTTCATATTTTCTTCACTAAAATATTACTGTGCTTGATGTCATCAAGTGGAGCGGATCATTTTTTTTTCATTTGTTCACACATTTTTCCAATTTATATATATTTTGTCTAAGATTCTTAGCCTATGTCATTGCATACCAAGCTGTTTATTAAAAGTTACGGTTCACTGTAAACACATACGTTACACCAAAATAAAAACGCTTCAGATAATGTCTTGATATTCAATTAAGTTTCTCACATGACATCTTATGAAGTTAGTAGAAATGTTACAGACTTTTGAATCTCAAACACTTTCAATACTGTGCACTGATATTTTCTTTTTTGGAATATAAGCACATTCATGATTTTTTTTTACAAACGTCAACAAATTTCACAATGTGTAGCAATGTACTGAAACAATTATAAAAATATTTGTTTTTATTTTGGATGATGCAGGGCATCCGAAGAGAGATTTTTCTAACAAAATGAAAGTATAATTTTTAGCAATAGTTATCTAGGAAAAGGCCACTACATACGTTATAAATTCCAAATTTCCACAACCTGGCAAATACTGGTACACGCTAGCAAATTTAGATTTGCAATTACAGAATATGATTCTAATTTTTCCTTTGCTCTTTATTCTAACACTACACTAAGTTTACTGTTTTATTTCGCTACAGTTGATATTGTGTAGAACAATAAGAAAATCATAGTGAACAATGCATTCAACAAAATTTCACACACATTTCTAGATACCTATATCTAATAAGTTCAAAAGAAAGGACACACTTAGGGAGGTATTTTGGTGGTCAAGTCACTAAATAGAGATTAGCTGGTTTCCCGGCATAGCCCAGGATGTAATAAAGATTGACTGAAATACATGTTCTAGCTGGTTTCTAGGCGTTGCCAGGGATGTAATATAGACACATTATGTTGTATATTACCTGTTCTCTTCTCCCTAAGGTAAAACAATTTCATATACATGCTGTAAATTACCTATGCTAGGGATAAAACATGAACAATACCAGTCCGGGGGTAGATAAAACAAATAATACATAGAGATGAAAGATTCGTCTCCCCTAAGAATAAAACATATGTTCAATATCTGCTTTTGTTTTTTCATTGTTTATACGGTCCCGAGCAACGCCGGGTAGCCCTGCTAGTCTATATATATAAAAGGCAAAAATCGGTGTGTATGTATGTATGTATGTATGTTTGTTTGTAACGCTAAAACTTTTGACAGACACAACCAAAGTTGACAAATTAGGTAGCATATTGCACCTTGATCACCCGGATGACAAATATCGAAATTTCACGTCAAACGGACAACTAGAAGGGGGTTAACTGATCATTTTTCTCCCAGGGGGGCCCCCCAAAAAACCTGTCATTTTAACATTATTCATTAGCTGTCACGTGACGTGACGTCAGCTCAGTAAAATGTCGGCTACGCTGAGCCTCTGACGTACATTAAAGCTGCCTGCGAGGAGTATCATTGATACTATAACACAGTTAAATATTAGTTTAAGAGTCGAACCGTTATTACCAACGGATTTATCGCACTTCAAAAAGAAGAATCCCAAAATTACATAAAAATTGACGTAGGGAAAATGTTTTTATTTTTGCTTGAAGTTTTTTACCGGCGAAGAAAGATGACTATGCTCTTTGCTATAGTTTACCATGTAAACAAGGCTTTAGCCATTTTGTTTTTACCTCCTAACTCTGTTAAACTGGAAGGGGGAGGGGTGGCTATCAGTATAAGGCCGCTTAAATACACGAAAATTACTTTTATACGAGTTTGTTTTCTTATGAATGGAACCGCGTTTATAGGGGGGAGGGGGGAGGAGGCAATGTGCACAGTCTCCCAAGCATTACCTACTATAAAAAAAGATGCACATTTACCCTCTTCTCTCACCCTCTTTCTCTCTCTCTCTCTCTCTTTCTCTTCTCTCTCTCACTCTCTTTCTCTATCACCCTCTTCTCTCTCTCTCTTTCTCTTCTCTCTCTCATCCTCTTTCTCTCTCTCTCACCCTCTTCTCTCTCTCTACCTTTTTCTCTTCTCTCTCGCACCCTCTTCTCTCTCTCTCACCCGCTTCTCTCTCTCTACCTCTTTCTCTTCTCTCTCGCACCCTCTTCTCTCTCTCACCCGCTTCTCTCTCTCTACCTCTTTCTCTTATCTCTCTCTCTCTCTCAACCTCTTCTCTCTCTCTCTCTTACCCTCTTCTCTCTCTCACTCTCTGTGTACACCTTTTTCTCTTCTCTCTCTCTCTGACCCTCTTTCTCTCTCTCTCACCCTCTTTTTCTGCTCTCTCTCACCCTTCTCTCTCTCTCTCTCTACCTCTTTCTCTTCTCTATCACCCTCTTTCCCTGCTCTCTCTCACCTTCATCTCTCTCTCTCTACCTATTTCTCTTCTCTCTCTCTCCCTCTGCTCTCTCTCACCCTCTTCTTTCTCCCTCACCCTCTTCTCTCTCTCTCTCTACCTCTTTCTCTTATCTCTCTCTCTCACTACCCCTCTCTCTCTCTGTCTTACCCTCTTCTCTCTCTCTCTACCTCTTTCTCTTATCTCTCTCTCTCTCACTACCTCTCTCTCTCTCACCCTCTTCTCTCTCTCACCCTCTTTCTCTCTTACCCTCTTCTCTCTCTACCTCTTTCACTTCTCTCACCCTCTTTCTATCTCACTCTCTTTCTCTGCTCTCTCTCACCCTCTTCTCTGCTCTCTCTCACCCTCTTCTCTCTCTACCTCTTTCTCTTCTCTCTCTCTCACCCTCTTCTCTCTCTCTTACCTATTTTGTAATATATATATATAGATATATATATTGTACAAACTATTGTACAAACTATTACCACTTATCAAGGCCTATAGGCCACTCGAGGATGAAAGTTTAAAAGTGCACAGTAGTCAAATTCGGCAAAGATGACGGAACCGCTTTAAGAGGAGGATGAATTATTCAGTGACTCCAACCTATTTTGTTACATATATGTATGTATATATTTTTGTAAAAAATATATATTACTACTTATCAAGGCCCATAGGACACTCGAGGATTAGAGTTGAAAAGTGCACAGCAGTCAAATCTGGGAAAGAGGATGGAACCGCTTTAACGGGAGGATGAGTTATTCAGCGACTCCAACCTATTTTGGTATATATATATTTATATCTATATTTATTTTTAAATATATATTACCACTTATCAAGGCCCATAGGCCACACGAGGATGAGAGTTTAAAAGTGCACAGTAGTCAAATTCGGCAAAGATGATGGAACCGCTTTAAGAGGAGGATGAATTATTCAGTGACTCCAACCTATTTTGTTATATATATGTATGTATATATTTTTGTAAAAAATATATATTACTACTTATCAAGGCCCATAGGACACTCGAGGATTAGAGTTGAAAAGTGCACAGTAGTCAAATTCGGGAAAGAGGATGGAACCGCTTTCACGGGAGGATGAGTTATTCAGCGACTCCAACCTGTTTTTTTATATATATATTTATATCTATATTTATTAAAAAATATATATTACCACTTATCAAGGACAATAGGCCACTCGAGGATGAGAGTTGAATAGTGCACTGTATAAAAAATACGGTAAAGAGGATGGAACCGCTTTAACGGGAGGATGAGTTATTCAGCAACTCCAACCTATTTTTTTATATATATATATATATATATATATACTTTTATTAAAAAATATATATTACCACTTATCAAGGACAATAGGCCACTCGAGGATGAGAGTTGAAAAGTGCATAGTAGTAAAATTCGGGAAAGAGGATGGAACCGCTTTAACGGGAGGATGAGTTATTCAGCGACTCCAACCTATTTTTTATATATATATATATATATATATATATATATTTATAACAAAAATATATTACCACTTATCAAGGCCCATAGGCTACTCGAGGATAAGAGTTGAAAAGTGCACATTAGTCAAATTCGGGAAAGAGGATGGAACCGCTTTAACGGGAGGATGAGTGATTCAGCGACTCCAACCTATTTTGTTATATATATATATATATATATATATATATATATTTTGTACAAACTATATATTACCACTTATCAAGGCCCATAGGCCACACGAGGATGAGAGTTTAAAAGTGCACAGTAGTCAAATTTGGGAAAGAGGATTTAATCGCTTTAATAGAAGGATGAATTATTCAGCGACTCACACCTGTTTTGGTATATATATATATATATTTATAAAAAAATATGTATTACCACTTATCAAGGCCCATAGGCCACTCGAGGATGAGAGTTAAAAAGTCCACAGTAGTCAAATTTGGGAAAGAGGATGGAACCGCTTTAACAGGAGGATGAGTTATTCAGCAACTCCAACCTATTTTGTTATATATATATATATATATATATATATATATATTTTTCATAAAATATGTATTACCACTTATCAAGGCCCATAGTCCACTCGAGGACGAGAGTTGAAAAGTGCACAGTAGTCAAATTGGGGAAAGAGGATGGAACCGCTTTAACGGGAGGATGAGTTATTCAGCGACTCCAACCTTTTTTTTTATTTTGTAAAAAATATATATGACCACTTATCAAGGCCCAGAGGCCACTCGAGGATAAGAGTTGAAAAGTGCACAGTAGTCAAATTTGGGAAATTTGTTATATATCTATTTTTTTGTTACTTAGGCATTTCCACTTATCAAGGCCCAGATACATCTCGAGGATAAGAGTTAAATGTGCACAGTAGTCAATTGGACAATAAGGCCCAGAGGCCACCCGAGGATAAGGGTTGAAAATGGCAGTAGTTAATTGGACAACATAGTAATCGTTAGTAATGGAAAGTCGGGAAATTTGTTATATATATATTTATATTTTGTTTAGATAGGCATTACCACTTATCAAGGCCCAGAGGCCACTAGAGGATAAGTGTTGAAAAGTGCAGTAGTCAATTGGACAAAATATAGTAATTGTTAGTAATGGAAATTCAGTAAATTTGTTATATATATATTAATATTTTGTTAAATACGCATTACCACTTATCAAAGCCCACAGGCCACTCGAGGATAAGGATTGAAAAGTGCACCGTAGTAGTCGGTTGTAATGGAAATGCGGGATATTTGTAATATACCTATTTTTTGTTACTTAGGCACAACCACTTATTAAGGCCCAGAGGCCACTCGATGGTATTACCACTTATCAAGGCCCAGAGGCCACTCGAGGATAAGCGTTTAAAAGTGCAGTAGTCAATTGGACAATATAGTAATCGTTAGTAATGGAAATTCAGTAAATTTGTTATATATATGTATATTTTGTTACATACGCATTACCATTTATCAAGGCCCAGAGGCCACTCGAGGATAAGGATTGAAAAGTGCACAGTAGTCAATTGGACAATATAGTAATCGTTAGTAATGGAAATTCAGTAAATTTGTTATATACCTATTTTTTGTTACTTGGTCATTTCCACTTATCAAGGCCCAGAGGCCACTCGAGCATAAGAGTTAAAAAGTCCACAGTAGTCAATTGGACAATAAGGCCCAGAGGCCACCCGAGGATAAGGGTTAAAAAGTGCAGTAGTCCATTGGTCAATATAGTAATCGTTAGTAATTACTACTTCTCAAGGCCCAGAGGCCACTCGAGGATAAGGGTTGAAAAGCGCAGTAGTCAATTGGACAATACAGTAATCGTTAGTAATGGAAATTCAGTAAATTTGTTATATATATATATATTTATATTTTGCTAAATACGCATTACTACTTATCAAGGCCCAGACGCCACTCGAGGATAAGGGTTGAAAATATTCAACAAATTTTTTATCTACAGATTAGAAAATTTGTATATAGGGTATTCAGACATATGGAATATATCTAGCATAATCTATCTATTATATCTATAAAAGTCAGAATGTTTGTGTGTGTGGGTGTGTGTGAGGTAGAGAGAGAGAGAGAGAACAATTCTTAACCTATATATTCAACAAATTTTTTATCTACAGATTTTAAATTTGTTATAAAGGGTATTCATACATACGGAAATATATCTAGCATAATCTATCTATTATATCTACAAAAGTGAAAATGTGTGTGTCTGTGAGAGAGAGAGCAATTCTCAACCTATATAATCAACAAATTTTTTATCTACAGATTAGATAATTTGTATATAGGGTATTCAGACATATGGAAATATATCTAGCATAATCTATCTATTATATCTATAAAAGTGAGAATGTTTGCGTGTGTGTGTGAGGTAGCAAGAGAGAGAGAGACAGAGCGAGAGAACAATTCTCAACCTATATATTCAACAAATTTTTTATCTACAGATTTGAAAATTGGTATATAGGGTATTCAGACATATGGAAATATATCTAGCATAATCTATCTATTATGTCTATAAAAGTGAGAATATGTCTGTGTGTGAGAGAGAGAGAGTAAGAACAATTCTCACCCTTTATATTCAACAAATTTTTATCTACAGATTAGAAAATTTTTATATAGTGTATTCAGACATATGGAAATATATCTAGCATAATCTATCTATTATATCTATAAAAGTGAGCATGCGTGAGAGGAGAGAGAGAGAGAGAGAACAATTCTCAACCTATATACTCAACAAATTTTTTATCTACAGATTTGAAAATTTGTATATAGATTATTCAGACACATGGAAATATATCTAGCATAATTTATCTATTATATCTATAAAAGTGAGAATGTGTGGGTGTGTGAGAGAGAGAATGAGAGAGAACAATTCTCAGCTTATATATGCAACAAATTGTTTATCTACAGATCCGAAATATCACATTTGTATAGAAGTAGAAATCTGGATACCTATTCTGATACCTAATAAAAGAAAGGACACTCTTTGGGGCGGATTTTGATGATAACAAGTCACTAATAAGAAATTATAATAAACATTGAAATAATTTAAGAATTTTATCAAAATAAAATTGCATGGTAATCACCCAATTTCTGCCACAAAATTTTGATTGGCAAAACTCATAAACAGAAAATATATATTTTCTAATTTCATCTTTTTTTTTATATAATCTGATTTGATGTTTTCCTTAATATTCAAATCACTATATTTTGCTGCTTAATATCAAATACAGCAAATGAGTTATTTTTTATGCATCAAACAATTACATTTTCTCATTCATCCAAACTAATCACTGAACATCAATTTCATATTTTCTTCACTAAAATATTACTGTGCTTGATGTCATCAAGTGGAGCGGATCATTTTTTTTTCATTTGTTCACACATTTTTCCAATTTATATATATTTTGTCTAAGATTCTTAGCCTATGTCATTGCATACCAAGCTGTTTATTAAAAGTTACGGTTCACTGTAAACACATACGTTACACCAAAATAAAAACGCTTCAGATAATGTCTTGATATTCAATTAAGTTTCTCACATGACATCTTATGAAGTTAGTAGAAATGTTACAGACTTTTGAATCTCAAACACTTTCAATACTGTGCACTGATATTTTCTTTTTTGGAATATAAGCACATTCATGATTTTTTTTTACAAACGTCAACAAATTTCACAATGTGTAGCAATGTACTGAAACAATTATAAAAATATTTGTTTTTATTTTGGATGATGCAGGGCATCCGAAGAGAGATTTTTCTAACAAAATGAAAGTATAATTTTTAGCAATAGGTATCTAGGAAAAGGCCACTACATACGTTATAAATTCCAAATTTCCACAACCTGGCAAATACTGGTACACGCTAGCAAATTTAGATTTGCAATTACAGAATATGATTCTAATTTTTTCCTTTGCTCTTTATTCTAACACTACACTAAGTTTACTGTTTTATTTCGCTACAGTTGATATTGTGTAGAACAATAAGAAAATCATAGTGAACAATGCATTCAACAAAATTTCACACACATTTCTAGATACCTATATCTAATAAGTTCAAAAGAAAGGACACACTTAGGGAGGTATTTTGGTGGTCAAGTCACTAAATAGAGATTAGCTGGTTTCCCGGCATAGCCCAGGATGTAATAAAGATTGACTGAAATACATGTTCTAGCTGGTTTCTAGGCGTTGCCAGGGATGTAATATAGACACATTATGTTGTATATTACCTGTTCTCTTCTCCCTAAGGTAAAACAATTTCATATACATGCTGTAAATTACCTATGCTAGGGATAAAACATGAACAATACCAGTCCGGGGGTAGATAAAACAAATAATACATAGAGATGAAAGATTCGTCTCCCCTAAGAATAAAACATATGTTCAATATCTGCTTTTGTTTTTTCATTGTTTATACGGTCCCGAGCAACGCCGGGTAGCCCTGCTAGTCTATATATATAAATCTCAAACGTCTGTGTGTATGTATGTTTGTTTGTAACGCTAAAACGTTTGACAGACATTTTGAAGCCCCATCACCCGGATAACAAATAACGAAATTTCACGTCAAACGGATCACTAGAAGTAGGTCAACTGATCAGTTTTCTTCAAGGGGGGCCCTCCAAAAACCTGTCATTATCTTCTTCTATATATATAAATCTCAAACGTCTGTGTGTATGTATGTTTGTTTGTAACACTAAAACTTTTGACAGACACAACCAGAGTTGACAAATGTGGTATCATATTGAAGCCCCATCACCCGGATTACAAATATCGAAATTTCACGTCAAACGGACCACTAAAAGTGGGTCAACTGATCAGTTTTCTTCAAGGGGGGCCCCCAAATCCCAAACATCTGTGTGTATGTAGGTTTGTATGTAACGCTAAAACTTTTGACAGACACAACCAAACTTGACAAATCTGCTATCATTTTGAAGCCCCATCACCCGGATGACAAATAACGAAATTTCACGTCAAACGGATCACTAGAAGTAGGTCAACTGATCAGTTTTCTTCAAGGGGGGCCCTCCAAAAACCTGTCATTATCTTCTTCTATATATATAAATCTCAAACGTGTGTGTATGTATGTTTGTTTGTAACACTAAAACTTTTGACAGACACAACCAGAGTTGACAAATGTGGTATCATATTGAAGCCCCATCACCCGGATGACAAATATCGAAATTTCACGTCAAACGGACCACTAAAAGTGGGTCAACTGATCAGTTTTCTTCAAGGGGAGGCCCCAAATCCCAAACATCTGTGTGTATGTAGGTTTGTATGTAACGCTAAAACTTGTGACAGACACAACCAAACTTGACAAATTTGCTATCATTTTGAAGCCCCATCACCCGGATGACAAATAACGAAATTTCACGTCAAACGGATCACTAGAAGTAGGTCAACTGATCAGTTTTCTTCAAGGGGGGCCCTCCAAAAACCTGTCATTATCTTCTTCTATATATATAAAAGCCAAACGTCTGTGTGTATGTATGTATGTTTGAGGTTAACGCTAAAACTTTTGAAAGACGGAACCAAACTTGACAAATTTGGTATCATATCGAAGCCCTATCACCCGGATGACAAATATCGAAATTTCACGTCAAACGGACGACTAGAAGTTGGTCAACTGATCAGTTATCTTCGAGGGGGGGGCCAAAAAAACTGTCATTATCTATATATATAAAAGACAAATGTTTGTTTGTAACGCTAAAACTTGAGATGAAAGATTCCTCCCCCCTAAGAATAAAACATATGTTCAATATCTGCTTTTGTTTTTTCATTGTTTATACGGTCCCGAGCAACGCCGGGTAGCCCTGCTAGTCTATATATATAAAAGCCAAAAGTCTGTGTGTATGTATGTTTGTTTGTAACGCTAAAACTTTTGACAGACACAACCAGAGTTGACAAATTTGGTATCAGATTGGACGTTGATAACCCGGATGACAAATATCGAAATTTCACGTCAAACGAACCACTAGAAGGGGGTCAACGTATCAGTTATCTTCAAGGGGGGCCCAAAAAAAACTGTCATTGTAATGGTTTTTATTACGTAATTCTTGAATGATCCAATGTAATTCATACGTAGAAAAAAAAACGCTTAGTCATATCACGTGACGTGACGTCAACATCCAGTAATGGCGAACAAATGTAAATAACAACTTTCTTCACCGACAAATTTGAAATTTCTCTTCTTCTTCGTTATATATATTGTTAAACATTATGACAATTTTTCCATCGTGATTAACTGGTTAAAAATAGTATTTATACGACAGTTTTAACGAAAAATGTTAAAAAATAATGAAAAGCGATAAAAAAATTTCAACTTAAAAATTTCTTCGCTAAAAAAATAACATCGTTATATTTTTAAAGCTAAAAACCAAACAGCCATTTTACCTATATTGTATAATTACCACGTGACCACTTACATCTTTCTCTTCTCTTCTCTTCTCTCTCTCTCTCTCTCTCTCTCTCTCTCTCTCACTTTCTCTTCTCTCTCTCTCTCTCACTTTCTCTTCTCTCTCTCTCTCTCTCTCTCTCTCTCTCACAATACGTAATTCTTGAATGATCCAATGTAATTCATACGTAGAAAAAAAACGCTTAGTCATATCACGTGACGTGACGTCAACATCCAGTAATGGCGAACAAATGTAAATAACAACTTTCTTCACCGACAGATTTGAAATTTCTCTTCTTCTTCGTTATATATATTGTTAAACATTATGACAATTTTTCCATCGTGATTAACTGGTTAAAAATAGTATTTATACGACAGTTTTAACGAAAAATGTTAAAAAATAATGAAAAGCGATAAAAAAAATTTCAACTTAAAAATTTCTTCGCTAAAAAAATAACATCGTTATATTTTTAAAGCTAAAAACCAAACAGCCATTTTACCTATATTGTATAATTACCACGTGACCACTTACATCTTTCTCTTCTCTCTCTCTCTCTCTCTCTCTCTCTCTCTCTCTCTCTCACTTTCTCTTCTCTCTCTCTCTCTCACTTTCTCTTCTCTCTCTCTCTCTCTCTCACACACTTTCTCTATCACCCTCTTTCTATCGAAAACCAGTTGGTGTGTTTTTGATTTTATTTTGATTTGATTTTTCACGTATTTTTCTCACCCTATTTCTCTTGACGTCATACCACTGTTAAACTGTGTGTGGGGGGGAAGAGGAACCGCTTTTGTGTGGGGGAGGATGCCGCGTGCACATCGAATTGATTTTTTTTGTTTCTATTAATGTAAACATAGATTCGAAAAAGTTGTCAAAAGAAAAATAAATGTTATCAAAGGCAAGATAAATTACTTTTCTACCAAACTGGATGTATTTTTTGTGTTTACATTCAATGTAATATGTTTATTTTCCTCGAAAACCACACAGCGTTTAGCGATGTAAACATTCAAGATGGCGTCTTATTCTCTATTTAACACGGTAAGTGTGGGAAAATATGTTATAAATACAAAACCTGATAAAATACTGTTACAAACTCGCTCAATATATGTTACCATGACATAGGTTGACATATATTCGATGTGTTTTTATTACTATTTCGTATAGTTTTTTTTATTTATAACACCTTTTTCCAATCTTACGGTGTTCGCTAACAATTAGAAGTTCTAAGAGGTTAGTGGTTACGTGGTAATAATACGTAAATGATTTTTTTCGATAACCTCTTTTTTCACATGCTTTACCTCCTATTAAAAAAGTATGCACACTTTATATTTACTTATTTTGTTTCCATGTTTGCGGCTTTAACAGTAAACTTTCTTAAATATTCTTAAAACATACATAATTAAAAATCATATTCGACAGTTTAAAGGCTTTCACAATATTCATACTTAAAATAAAATAAAATAGTTTCTTTTATTTATAACACCTTTTCCCAAACTTACGGCTGTTCGCTAACAATTAGAAATTATTACCACGTAACCACTAACCTCTTTATTTTCCCATGCTTTACCTCCTATTAAAAAAGTATGCACACTTTATATTTACTTATTTTGTTTCCATGTTTGCTGCTTTAACAGTAAACTTTCTTAAATATTCTTAAAACATACATAATTAAAAATCATTTTCGACAGTTTAAAGGCTTTTACAATAGTAATATTTAAAATAAAATAAAATAAAATAGTTTTTTTTATTTATAACACCTTTTTCCAAACTTACGGTGTTCGCTAAGAATTAGAAGTTCTGATCGAAAAAAATCATTTTCGTATTATTACCACGTAACCACTAACCTCTTTTTTCCCATGCTTTACCTCCTATTAAAAAAGTATGCACACTTTATATTTACTTATTTTGTTTCCATGTTTGCGGCTTTAACAGTAAACTTTCTTAAATATCCTTAAAACATACATAATTAAAAATCATTTTCGACAGTTTAAAGACTTTCACAATATTAATATTTACAATAAAATTAAATAGTTTCTTCACCATGCTTCACCAACACCATAAATATGTTGGAATTTTGAAATATGCAATTGAACAGATGCAACATAGTCGTAATCATAAGGTCATCATCAAAGCAGACAAACGTCCACCATCAGAACATGCACGGAGATACAATGCACCTACGGCCGATGAAGTTGCAATCATAATGGTGGGTGAACAACATGATTACAGGGACATTGTTTTGCAATTAAGAAGTGGACAACTGCATCGTATTCCAGAAACTCATAGAGCTTATAATGCACTCCAATACCCAATTATGTTCTGGAATGGACAAGATTGATATCATTTTCAGCTGTGGCAGAGGAATCCACAAACAGGTCTCAATACAACTCGATCTGTAACATCTAAGTGTTTTTATGCATTTCATTTTATGGTGCGAGACGGATGCAATCATGTATTATCTTTGAAAGAAGTGACCAGTCAGTTCATGGTGGATATGTATGCAAAAATAGAAACTGAAAGATTACACTTCATACGAAAAAATAAAAAAAAAATTAAGGGTGGATGAATATATCCATCTGCAAGATGCTATGAATTGTGATGGTGACCCGAGAAATATTGGACAACGAGTTATCTTGCCTTCCAGTTATACAGGAGGACCACAATATATGCAACAACGGACTCAAGATACAATGACTTATCTAAGAAAATTTGGAAGAGCTGATCTTTTCATCACATTCACATGTAATCCAAAGTGGAGTGAAATTACTAATGAACTTTTTCCACATCAAAAAGCCAAGAATCGCCATGATTTGATTGCTTGAGTGTTCCATGAAAAACAAAAGAAACTCCTCTGGCTTCTCAAAGAAGGACGAATTTTTGGTGAACTTAGTGCTTATATAACTACGATTGACTGGCAAAAGAGAGGCCTTCCGCACTCTCACACCCTGATTTGGTGTAAAGATAATATTAATGCTGATGATATAGACAAAATAACTTCGGCTGAACTGCCAAATGAAACTACTGATCAAGAACTTTTCGAAATAATAAAAACTCAACACTTTTGGATGGTGGTAGAACTGCTCACTCTATGTTTTCTCTCCCATTGGACCTTACTCGACAGGAAAAACCATTGTGTAATATTAAAAAACATTCAGCAAAGGCTAAACTACTGCAAAACTGTAAATTAATAATCTGGGATGAAGCAACAATGAGTCACAAAAAAGCTATGGAAGCAGTAGATTCTACACTACAGGACCTAAAAGATAACACACAAATAATGTATGGAGTGACTTTGGTTTTTGCTGGTGATTTCAGACAAACCCTTCCTATTGTTCCTCGAGGAACCAGAGCTGATCAAATGAATGCATGTCTCAAAAACTCCTATTTATGGCATCATATTAAAACAATGAGTTTAACACTAAACATGCGAGTACATTTACATGCTGATGATGCTGTTGATGACTTTGCCACTCAACTTTTGCAAGTGGGTAATGGACTTCTGGACAAGGACTCCTATAACCAGATTCAAACAGAAGAGGAATTTATAATGAGAATTTTTCCAGATCTTCATAATTTTCATACGGATATCAATAGGCTAAGTAGCCGTGCAATTTTAGCAGCAAAGAATGAATCAGTAAATGAAATAAATAGCAGGTTGTTGAATAGATTACCTGGAGAAATCATATTATACAATTCAGTTGATACAATCTGTTCACAGGACGAAGTAACAAATTATCCGACTGAGTTTCTTAATAGTCTTGAACCACCAGGAACGCCTCCACATAGTCTGTTTCTAAAACTTGGAGCACCAATAATGTTACTTCGCAATCTTGATCCACCGAAACTCTGCAATGGCACAAGGCTCACCATAAAGAATATGATGCCTCACGTACTGGAAGCAACAATTATGTCAGGTAAGTATGCAGGAGTACACTGCTTCATTCCCATAATCCCAGTGAGACCACAAGAATTGCCATTTGAGTTTGAAAGGCTGCAATTTCCTGTCAAGCTATGTTTTGCAATGACAATAAACAAATCTCAAGGACAGTCACTAAAAGTTGTTGGGCTCAACCTGTCAAAACCAGTATTTTCTCATGGACAGCTATATGGTGGCCTATCAAGAGTTGGACACCCTGATGGACTCTTCATTCTGCCACCAGATAAAAAAACCAAAAATATTGTATATTCTGAAGCATTAAGATGAAGCATAAATATATAAACACCATGATTACGAAACTTTTCCCTGAAGGAAAAATATATAAAGATGATTACG
>NC_136514.1:70080975-70302759 GCF_053919585.1 Euprymna scolopes
TATATATATATATATATATATATATATATATATATATATATATATATTTTCCAGATACTTTCAACCTGATTAGAAATAATGTGGAGTCATGCAAAAATAATCAATAAAGACTTTTTTTTATTTTCTTTGTTTTTAATTAAAAAAAAATAAACAAGAAAGAAATAATATCATTCAAACACTTCCGTATTTGAATATATGGTTAAGTATTAGTTTTACCCATTTAGAACTACTTTAAAGTTTCACTGCTCACTCATTTTGCGACCGAATTACAGACAATTTTTACAGTTCAATGGTCAATTTCTGAGCTATACAAAAAAATTCAATTTTCGTTCAGTAAAACAAAAGTTATAATAAAAGTACTAACATATTATGAACATATTAACTATTACATATTATCAACATATTAACTATTACATATTATCAACATATTAACTATTACATATTATTAACATATTAACTATTACATATTATTAACATATTAACTATTACATATTATTAACATATTAACTATTACATATTATGAACATATCAACTATTACATATTATGAACATATTAACTATTACATATTATTAACATATTAACTATTACATATTATTAACATATCAACTATTACATATTATTAACATATTAACTATTACATATTATTAACATATTAACTATTACATATTATGAACATATTAACTATTACATATTATAAACATATTAACTATTACATATTATTAACATATTAACTATTACATATTATTAACATATTAACTATTACATATTATGAACATATTAACTATTACATATTATGAACATATTGACTATTACATATTATGAACATATTAACTATTAAATATTATTAACATATTAATTATTAAATATTATTAACATATTAACTATTAAATATTATGAACATATTAACTATTACATATTATAACCATATTAACTATTACATATTATTAACATATTAACTATTACATATTATCAACATATTAACTATTACATATTATTAACATATTAACTATTACATATTATCAACATATTAATTATTACATATTATTAACATATTAACTATTAAATATTATTAACATATTAACTATTACATATTATGAACATATTAACTATTACATATTATGAACATATTAACTATTACATATTATCAACATATTGACTATTACATATTATTAACATATTGACTATTACATATTATGAACATATTAACTATTACATATAATGAACATATTAACTATTACATATTATAAACATATTAACTATTACATATTATGAACCTATTAACTATTACATATTATGAACATATTAACTATTACATATTATGTACATATTAACTATTACATATTATGAACATATTAACTATTACATATTATGAACATATCAACTATTACATATTATCAACATATTAACTATTACATATTATGAACATATTATCTATTACATATTATCAACATATTATCTATTACATATTATCAACATATTGACTATTACATATTATTAACATATTAACTATTACATATTATCAACATATTAACTATTACATATAATGAACATATTAACTATTACATATTATCAACATATTAACTATTACATATTATAAACATATTAACTATTACATATTATTAACATATTATGAACATATTAACTATTACATATTATGAACATATTAACTATTACATATTATTAACATATTAACTATTACATATTATCAACATATAAACTATTACATATTATCAACATATTAACTATTACATATTATAACCATATTAACTATTACATATTATAACCATATAAACTATTACATATTATTAACATATTAACTATTACATATTATCAACATATTAACTATTACATATTATTAACATATTAACTATTACATATTATGAACATATTAACTATTACATATAATGAACATATTAACTATTCCATATTATCAACATATTAACTATTACATATTATTAACATATTAACTATTACATATTATCAACATATTAACTATTACATATTATCAACATATTAACTATTACATATTATGAACATTTTAACTATTACATATTATGAACATATTAACTATTACATATTATCAACATATTGACTATTACATATTATTAACATAATAACTATTACATATTATGAACATATTAACTATTACATATAATGAACATTTTAACTATTACATATTATGAACATATTAACTATTACATATTATGAACATATTAACTATTACATATTATGAACATATCAACTATTACATATTATGAACATATTAACTATTACATATTATGAACATATTAACTATTACATATTACGAACATATTAACTATTACATATTATGAACATATTATCTATTACATATTATCAACATATTGACTATTACATATTATTAACATATTAACTATTACATATTATCAACATATTAACTATTACATATAATGAACATATTAACTATTACATATTATTAACATATTATCAACATATTAACTATTACATATTATGAACATATTAACTATTACATATTATCAACATATTAACTATTAAATATTATCAACATATAAACTATTAAATATTATCAACATATTAACTATTACATATTATAACCATATTAACTATTACATATTATAACCATATTAACTATTACATATTATTAACATATTAACTATTACATATTATCAACATATTAACTATTACATATTATCAACATATTAACTATTACATATTATGAACATATTAACTATTACATATTATGAACATATTAACTATTACATATAATGAACATATTAACTATTACATTTTATGAACATATTAACTATTACATTTTATGAACATATTAACTATTACATATTATGAAGATATTAACTATTACATATTATGAACATATTTACTATTACATATTATGAACATATTAACTATTACATATTATGAACATATCAACTATTACATATTATCAACATATTAACTATTACATATTATGAACATATTAACTATTACATATTATGAACATATTAACTATTACATATTATCAACATATTAACTATTACATATTATCAACATATAAACTATTACATATTATCAACATATTAACTATTACATATTATGAACATATTAACTATTACATATTATAACTATATTAACTATTACATATTATTAACATATTAACTATTACATATTATCAACATATTAACTATTACATATTATTCACATATTAACTATTACATATTATGAACATATTAACTATTACATATTATGAACATATTAACTATTACATATTATCAACATATTTACTATTACATATTATTAATATATTAACTATTACATATTATTAACATATTAACTATTACATATTATTAACATATTAACTATTACATATTATGAACATATTAACTATTACATATTATTAACATATTAACTATTACATATTATTAACATATTAACTATTACTATATCAAACGTTGCCGTTTGTCATAGAGGATCCACTTCTTATTATACATCACAATCTGCTCGAGAAATGGGGCGTTTTTGTTGCGCAAAAGGAGCGTAAAAGACACTTCCAAATAACAATTTTTTGGATTATCATTCAATTCATGTGGCACCCACTTATTAAACTTTTTTTATTTCCCTATTTGCTTTAAATGGTGAACGACTATTGAGTGGTCGACCTCAAGTTCAACAGTAACTTCTCATGTGATTTTGCAAAGATCGGCTTCAAATAAGGCTTTCAAATGTTTGTTATCAATCGAAGTCAGCTGGCTGTGACTGAGTCGTCTTTGAGGCTCTCATTACCATTGCGAAATTTCTTGAACCACCGTTGTGCCACACGTTCATTAGTGATTCTTGACCAAATGCATCATTGATATCACGAGCTGTCTCGGTAGCTTTTTGGCCTAGTTTGAACTGGAACAAGAAAATCGCGTGGATTTGAATTTTGTCTACGCTGTCGAAAAGCCTGCAATGAATGAAGAGATAGAGAACGGTAACGAATAAAACGGTTCAATAGAAAATAAAAAGGCGCTTCAAAATAATATACAACATGGCGATATATATCAATGAATTAATTCAGAAATCATATATAAAAGTAACATATGTGAGAAAACGATATTGTTTTGCACCAACCTAATAGAATATGTTGTCTTTTTCTTGTCCTCTTTTAACAACTAGTCCTTTTACTTTTCCAAGTTTTATCTTAGCAATATTACTTTTCATACTCGCATTTTTCTACGTATTAACTTATAGGGTGTATTCACGGCAGGGTAACAAATCCATAGGATGTGTGTTGCTAATTTGCTGAAAACGGGGTTCACCAACTTATAGGATGCTTTTTTGAGCCCTTAAAGATAATTTAAATGGGGTCACCAATTCATAGGAAGGGTAACCAATTTACATCCCATAAAGAAATAACAATAAATTAAGAAAAAGACGACACTCGATAAAGAATGCAAAATCGCTGTTTATATCAAACTAGCAGGACCCGTTAACTGACGTTGCCCGGTGGTAGCATTGTAACGAAGCCGGGCGACACCGGATAACCTTGCTTCCTAGGTTGAAGGTGAGTGGGATGGAGCTGGGCGAGAGGTCTCAGTCCCATCTCGTGAGAAACCAACGAATTGTCATCGGTTGACAAGTAAATTATCTGGAGTTCAAAAGGGCCAGATTAAAGATAAGCCAGATGTCGGGTTGGCGAGGAAAACGCAAGGAGGTCTGGGAAGGGTCGACGAGTAAAGTCGATGATCCGAGTGTAAATGATAACATGATTCACTTAAACCAACAAGTTGGAGGTGATAATAGAGAAAGAACAAACCCGAAAACAATTGAATTAGTCATTCTAATTTTAAGGGAACAAATTGGTTAATTGCCTAGAGAGATAACTAATTCTCGGAATTGAATCGAGAGGGGGTTGGTTGGGAAGGAGAGAGAGAGAGAGAGAGAGAGAAATAATTATGATTACCCGTCGAATAGAGAGATTGGGTCGACTACAGAAGGAAGGGGAGGATGACGTTTAATAAAACTACTGCGGAGATAGACAAAAGAAGAGAATCGGACAGTCTGTCGAACAGAGGAGTTGGGAAGCCAAGCGTGCCGCCAGCCTCTTCTAATTGAGATGAAGAGAACTAACAAGACCGCCACTTAGAGTTTTTGTTTAAATACACTGTGGGGGTTGCATTCCACGCCTGACGAAAGTATAAGGGACGAGCCAAGTCTTAATGTATACCGAATCACTAAATGAACAGCCTAAACTATCCTCATCGTTGTTGATTGTTTCCATTTATACTTGTGAAGACTGCCCTTCGATTTCAGCATAACCAAACTTGACTTTCCAGCCGTCGCAGACAGAGAGAGACGGCCACCGACGAGAAGACGATCACGACAGAAATTACCAAGAATTCCCGATTGGGCGTTACAACACTAGACGGCCAGATACCAACGTCCAATTCGGAGAGACTCAGTAGAGAGAGGGAGAGAGACAGATGCTTGTGCGGGGTCCAAGGCTCGAAGGAGCGAAAATATAGCCAACTGTCCTTAGGGTTAGTGCGCGTCGTTTTTCATCGTGTGCGCGCCCCCCTGCGAGGGAGAAAGGGTTATATTAATGGTGCCGTGAAGCCAGAATGCCACACTGATTGTCACAAAAAACAGCATCCAGATCTATCCAATAAATGATCACCGAGACGGAGGGAAGATCAGAAGAGATCAAAGAAAAAGAAAAGTAAACTAAACAGAACTTTTAGGGCTTAGCTAAGACCGTGCGGTCAAATCCATCCCGTCAATTGCAGAAGTGCAGAAAAAGAGAAAAAGAAGGACGAGAACAGCAAAAAGAGGTAGGAAAAAGATTTTCTTTTGGTTCCTTGTTGCTTCGCTCGTTTTTTTTTACAGGTGCTTGTTGTCGGTGGGTTTTTTTTTTCTTTTTTTAATTGGTTGTGGTTCTAAGTGGGGATATTACTTGCGATAGGTTGTGGGGAAGAAGAAGGGAATTGGAGACCTTAAGAAGTGTGAACGAAGAGAAGCATTACTATAATGACCACCTCAGACGAAGGAGAAATAAATGAGCTAGAGGGCGTTAGTACCATAGGCGAAGGGCCCCTCGGGGGAGCAAAGAAGATGGATAAGCCCATTGGGGGGATAAGGATTCCGTCCTATGCGGGTGAACCCGCCGGACTGCAGGAGTGGCTAGCGATAATAGAAAAGAAGAGGGTGATATACGGACTAGAGGATTACGAGATGGTTCTGCTGGCTTTGGACAATGCTGCGGGACCGGTCTCAAAATTCATTGGGACAATATACGCCGACAATCAAACCGTCACTTGGTCCGAGTTGCGCGGGGCACTGGTGAAACAATATGCCAGTGAGCGAACAGCAATTCAGGCAGTGCGAAAGTTAACACGACTGAAAATGTCAGACAAGGACGGCATCGACGAACTGGCAGAACGAATAGAGAGGCTGGCGGTGTTGGCGTTCCCGGATGAGAGGACGAGAGGCAGTGATGCCATACAGACGATACTGATTGATGTGTTTGTGGATGGTCTGAGTGACAAGGAGACCAGGAGAGATATTGTCAGGGGCCAGCCACTGTCCCTAGCGGGAGCTAAGGAATTACCGTGGGCGAGTGTAAGGCTTGGAGAGAGAATAGAGAGGGCGAAAACACTAGGAAACCCCAGAAGAAAGGGAAGCCCGGGTGGAAAGAAGGGGAAGAAGACTGGGAGGCGGAGGCCGATCCAAACAGAGAAGAATGGCACCTCGCGCATGGGTTTTACAAACCCACTCCCGGCAGATATGGACTGATTTGTTGGACCTGCCAGAGTGAGGGGCATCGGGCGGCGGAGTGTCCCACGAGATGGGGGAGACCACCTGATCCGGTTGGACCGAACTGCGACAAATGTGGGCAGTTCGGACACAAGAACAGGGGGTGCAGAATAGCTGGAGACAGGAGGTTGGGGGTCACTACACCCAATCATCGCGTACCACCCAGATATGAGGGAAGGAACCAGGGAAACGCCAGAGGGCCGCCCCGCCGAAGGTAACTGGCAGGGTGGCCCCAGTAAAGTCGAAATCAATAGCGTGTTGGACGTGTGGGGAAACTGACTTAAAAAAAAAATATATATATATATACTCCATTAAAATCGTTCCTCAAAATAACTAGATTCGACATTAAATAACCTGAAGTATAAAACCAATTGCCGGCGGCGTCGATGTTGGCAATGTGGAGAGGAGAGCCACCTAAGGAAGGGGTGCCCCTCTGGGAGGCGGCGCCGGGGCGGCGTGCGCCCACCCAGGGAGACAACTGTTAGGGACCGTCGGGAGCACCACGGCGATCCGAGGACGGATGGGTCACAAGGGGGTTTGTTGCTGCACGCCCCCATGTCCTCGGTAGCGGGATACAGAATAAGGACCCCACAAATAGAGAGAGGGAGAGCCCAGGTGTTCTCCCTGCTCACTGAAAAAAAGGAACTCACATGCGGAGCGATTGTGGGAGGTGTGCAAGTGAAGGCACTGATAGATACTGGGGCATCGATCTCACTGTTGGGGAAAGAAACGTATCAAGGACTAGCGAGAAGGGGCAGACTAGAACCGTCGGACATAGCGATCAGCCAGGCAGATGGGAGCGAACTACAGGTGGACGGAGTGGCATGGTTGCCCTTACGAGTAGCAGGGGGAGAGGACGAGTTTCCCTTGTATGTAACGCACGGGCTGTGCAGCGAATTGATCTTGGGGGAGGATTGGCTCCGAGCCAAGGGAGCCAGACTCAGTTTCGACCCTGCTGTACTGATAGGTGAAACGGAAATTCCCTTGGGAGGCGAAGAACACAACGAGTTGCCCATTTTGGCAAGCGCCGACATGAGGATTTCGCCTAGGATGGCGATGTCTTGCGCCGGTAGGATTGAAACGGAGAAGGAAATAAAAAGGGTATTAGTCCAGATATTGCCCGTAGAGAAATACATGGATAATGAAGAGGGAGTGACGGTGAGCGAATCGGTTGTCCAAGCATCGGGGACGATACCGGTGTTGATGCTCAACACATCGGGAACGACGATCCGAATAGCTAAGGGAGAAGAGTTAGCATATTGCCGCCCAGTGAAGAGGACAGAAAGGGTACGGTTAGAGGAGATCCCCAGGAAGGAAGGGAGGCCGAGAGCTGAACGATTGGGAGATGAGGACATTGTGATTCCCGGACCATACAGAATAAGGACCAAACAACTGTTAGAGGATAACCGAGACGTGATAGCCTTGACCGATAGAGAGTTGGGACAGACCAAGACAGTGGAGATGGGAATTGACACAGGGGACCACCCGCCCATAAGGATGAGACCGTATAGAACCCCGATACACAAGAGAAAATTGGCCGAGGAGGCAGTGGCGGATATGTTGGAGGCCGACTGGACGAACAAAAAAATACAACAGTGGGCCTTGAAGCTTAGCGGCTATCAGTGTAAGATAGAATACCTGGCCGGTAGGGACAACACCTGCGCGGATCTGCTGTCTCGGATACCGGAGAAGTTGGAGACCGAGTCGGTCAAGTTGGAACCGGATGTGGACGATAAGGCGTATCAGATAAACGTCATAAATTCTCATCGAAAGGGCCAGCGGCCTGAGTGGGGAAGTAGTGATGAGGAGGAACCAGAAACGATCAGGGATCCCCACTGGAGGAGCCTCATCGAGAAAGCTCAAGAGGATCAAGAAATAGCTTGTCTCCGAGCTAGCGTAGAGAAGGGTGCAGCGACCAGATTTGTAATACAAGAGGGGGTGCTGTGTTATCTCTCCCAGAGGGAGGGCCGAGTGAGCGCCAAGCTGGTCGTGCCGGAGGGGTTGAGAGGGGAAATATTGACCCAGTGCCACGAGGGAACTGGGCACATGGGGATCGAGAAGACATACGAATTGATAGGCCGGAATTATTACTGGCCGAGGCTGTACCAGGACGTGATGGCCCACCTGGAGAGCTGCCGCACCTGCCTACTCCAGAGTAGGAGTGGAAGTTCGGCCCCTCTGATAGAAACAGACGTGCCGAGTTTTCCGTTTCAAAAGGTGAGCATGGATATCTCAGGGCCATATGGAGAAACCACCGCGGGTAATCTCTACATACTTAGCTTCGTGGACTGGTTGACGAACTGGCCGGAGGCATTCGCCATACCAGATAAACGGGCACAAACTGTGTCCCATATAATACTATCCGAGATATTTCCCCGATATGGAGCCCCAGAACAGCTGGTCACGGATAACGGACCAGAGAATGTGAACCAGATCATGGCCGAGACGTTGCGAGGTCTGAACGTCCAGCACGTGACTACCTCTGTGTATCGGCCCCAAAGTAATGCCAAGGTCGAGCGGTTCCACCGGACCCTGGCTGATGTGCTGGCCAAACTAGCTGAGGGCAACAGGGAGAATTTGGATTTATATCTTCCCCAAGCACTGGCGGCGGTAAGATTCACTATGAATGAAACCACGAAGGCCGCCCCTTATTACTTGCTGTTTGGAAGGGACGTGGTGTTGCCTATCGATAACTTGCTGAAACCACGCCGCAAATACCTGGGGGAAGACCACCATAAGTTGATTTTAGAAAAGCAGCACCAGATTTTTACCCAAGTTAGGAGGAGGGTCCAGAGGGCCCAGCAAAAAAGGAATGAACGAGTAAATAAGGGAAGGAAGGAAGTTGGCTTACAAGTGGGGGACCCGGTATACTACAGGTTGCCCCTAAGAGAAAGGAAGTTAGACCAGAGATGGGCCCCCTTTTACCGGATCGTACAGCAGACGGGACCGGTATCCTTTGTCATCTGGGACCAGGTGGCGGGGAAAACGAAACGAATGCATGTCAATGATCTAAAGCTGGCAGAAGTGGAAGGATGGGAAGAGCCAGAGCCCATAAGAGCGAAGAGGAGGAAAATGAGACGGACCACTCTCGTGGACCCAGAGGGAGTGGAATCCGATAGTGAATCAGAGTGGGGAGGAGCGGGATGTCAGTTTCCCCCTCCAGCTGGTGACAGGCTTGTAAAGGAGGCGACGACCTCCTCGAGGGAGGGAGCTAAGACGGCTCCCACGGACAGAGGAGGTCGGATCGGTGAAAATCAGGGATTAAGCCCAGGGGATGCACCGAGCGAGTGGGAAGAAGAGGATGAAGTCCCCCTTGCTCGGCTCCGGGAGAAGTGGGAAAGGGAGAAGGAAACATTGGGCGTCGAGAAGGAATTGCCCCTGAAGTTAAGGCTAAGAGGAGTAGACCACCCCAGGGGACCAGAATAGAAGGAAGAAGAATGGTAGTGAAGAGAAGGAAAGCTATAATTATTATTTTTTTCTGTTGATTAGCCACCTTGGGGAAGCGGCGGTGCACCGCCGGGCCATCATGTGTGCGGAAGGGCCCCCGTGCATGTGAGGGGCCTGGAGGGCGTGGCGCTCGCGACTCTCGGATGTGCTGAGGAAGCGAGAATAGTCTGATGTTGAGAGTGATTTTAAAGCCTTTAAACTGTCGAGTAGGGACAAAAATGATTGGAACAGGTTGGAAAGAGTTTAACAGTGAGAGTGATTTTAAAGCCTTTAAACTGTCGAGTAGGGACAAAAATGATTGGAACAGGTTGGAAAGAGTTTAACAGTGAGAGTGATTTTAAAGCCTTTAAACTGTTGAGTAGGGACAAAAATGATTGGAACAGGTTGGAAAGAGTTTAACAGTGAGAGTGATTTTAAAGCCTTTAAACTGTCGAGTAGGGACAAAAATGATTGGAACAGGTTGGAAAGAGTTTAACAGTGAGAGTGATTTTAAAGCCTTTAAACTGTCGAGTAGGGACAAAATGATTGGAACAGGTTGGAAAGAGTTTAACAGTCAGAGTGATTTTAAAGCCTTTAAACTGTCGAGTAAGGACAGAATGATTGGAACGGGTTGGAAGGAATTTAACAGCCAGAGTGATTTTAAAGCCTTTAAACTGTCGAGTAATGACAGAAGGATTGGAACAGGTTGGAAGGAATTTGACAGTCAGAGTGTTTCTAAAGTCTTTCGAGTAATGACAGAGTGATTGGAACCTGTTGGAAAGAGTCTAACATAGAGAGCTCAGACCGGTTCTCTACTTGTATCATTTCAGGAATGTATGGACGAAAAGTAGTGGTACTATTGGCGGCCTTAGCGATAGCAAGTATGTGGGAGCAGAGCCGGAATACCGTGTTTAAAAAGACCAGTGAAGTAGTGATCACCAGATCAAGGTGGTTGGTCACGCTAGTGATAGCCCTGCAGCCGTATAGAGTGGTGATCGAGCGGTTGAGTGAACAAGCGGCCAAATTGGCCAAGATCGAGAGCCAAATAATCCAAGAATATAGGGGTCGTAGCGAGTACGTGCAGTTACTGGCCTCCCTGAGGAGGGAAACCATCGTAATGGAGGCTCAGTGGGAGGATATGCGGTTTTCCTAAAGGAGGTAGAGTTGCTCCGAACGAAACCGAAGAGATCGGTGCTGCCGATAGTGGGAAAGGCCCTCCACGTATTGTTTGGGACGGTATCCGAGAGTGATGTAAGGATCATTCGGAGGAGATTGGAACAGGTCGAGAAGGACCAGGGGGTGTTGGCACACGTAGCCGAAGAGAGCGTATCGATCCTAAATGTTACCAGGTTAGAACTGGCCAAGAACAGGGCCAGCATAGGGAGGCTGTTTTCCCAGATTCGAGGATTCAAGGAAGAGGTAGCGAATATAACCCAGCTGATATCCACGGAATTACGAGAGTTGGATGGTTTTGTGCAGAGGTACCTGCAATTGTTGTCCATCAGACAGGGCGACAGGTAATGATACAATTGGAACATGTGCGGGCGCAGCTGGATATGTTGTCCTTGGGACATTTGTCGCCGAGTATAGTGGCTCCAGGGAGGTTAAGAGAAGTGCTGTTGGAGATACAGTCGAAGTTGCCCCCCCATTTGAGACTGCCGGTAGACCCCACCGAGCAGTTATGGAGATACTATAATGCCCTGGGCTGCGTTACACTGTTGGAAGAGGATAGACTCGTTGTACTAGTGTCGATCCCCTTGTTGGACCACGACAGTACTTTCGAGATATACCAAGTCATGAACCTAGCCATGCCCTACCCCAGAGCGGACCAGAAGCTAGGGGCAGTGGCTAGATATAAGATGGAAATGGACTTTATCGCGTTAAACATGGCGAGAACAAGATTCATGTTGCTGACCAGTGAGGAAGCCGGCCGATGCAGGGCTGACGCCCTTGGAACGTGTGGGTCAACCAGCCCCATTTATGTAGTGAGTTGATACCGGTTGTGCGTACTAGAGCTGTTTAGAAAAAACGAACCGGGGATCAAAGAGAGTTGTGAGGTAGAAATCTTAACGAAGGTGACATTACCTTCCGCAGTGGGGGTGTCCGACGGGATTTGGGCGGTGGTAACCCAAGAGAGAATAGAGTTAACCCGAGTTTGTGATGGGAAGCCCCCGAGAACAGTGAGAGTCGCTGCGCCATTGTCTGTTATAGAGCTACCCATGGGTTGTGCCGCGCACGGGGCCTCGATTTCCTTGCCTCCGTACTATCAGGCGGAAGAGAGATTCGAAGATAGGGGGTCCCTTAAGAAGCTAATAGAAACCAACTCCAGCGGTTGGGTGGAGCTATGGGAACCAATAATAAGGGAATTCCCCAATATTACCTTACAGAAGATGCCCGAAGTGTTGGGACCGATCGAAAAAATCAGTCTAGAGAAATTGAGGTTTAAATTAAGCCGAGTCGGTAGGGAAGAGTCAGGGGGGAGGCCAGAAGTGGTTGGGAAAATAGCTTGGCCGATCATGAGTATTCTAATGGTAGTGATAGTTTTAGCCGTTTTGGTAAGGTATCTATGGGGAGGATGGTGGAGATTACGTGATGGTAACCCGCCGACGACAACGCACCAGAGCGGAGCGAGGATACCAATGAGCGCCCTTTCTCGGGGCGTGGAAGAAGAGCCTGAGTTGCGGCTATCAGAGAATCAAGCCGACGACCTGGTAAACCAGATCCGCGTTGAGGAGGAACCCAAGCCGGCAGTGAGACCCTCGAAAATCGTCCAGCGACCCAGGACGGAAAGGAAGTAAGAGAGACAGGGAAATCTATATCCCCAGGTGATTTTGTGACATAAACTGTACATGGCTTCTTATGTGAAGAGAGGGAGAGGGGACCACCGGAGGATTCCTTGTGTGTGTGTGTGTTTTTTTTCTCTTTTCTTTATTGGATTTTGGGTACCTCACTGAAAAAAAAAAAGAGGAGAAGATCCTTCCATTACCGCACTAACTATTGAGTAATTCAAGGAAAAAATGATCTTTTTTTTGTTTTGGTTGTTATATTTTTTTTTTTTTTTTGCTTGCATGCTTCGGATTAAAGAACGATTTCGCGAGACAAAGAAGCGAAGGAATCTATGAATTGAACTTATCAATGTTGTCCTTATGACACTTAGGAAGAGGAAGGGAAAATGGACTCAACGACCCTACCTTATCAATTGCATGCTAACTGTTGAGTCGCTATGAACTCTTTGTTTTTTAATTGTTTTGAACAAAAATGCAGACGAAATGAGATGAAAAAGAAATTTGCAAAAATTTTCGAGACGAACAATTTTATGCATATCAGATGGACCGTTAATCCAAGAACATTTTTTTTTTCTCTTTCTATTTTATTTTGTTTGGTTCGTCCTATTTTATTAATTATCTTCTTTTGCATGCTGAAAGAGAAGAAAGATTTTTTTTTTCCCCTCGTCGGGTTCTCAACTGTGAAAAAAAAACGGGGGAATGGAATTCAACCCACACGCCTACCTACATACATAAGTACATATACGACCCACACTGGTTCGGAGCAGAAGCTAGAGGCAGGGGACGTGCGTGTAATTGATGACAATGACACGAAAAACGGGGGGTCGTATGTAACGAAGCCGAGCGACACCAGATAAACTTGTTTCCTAGGTTGAGGGTGAGTGGGATGGAGCTGGGCAAGAGGTCTCAGTCCCATCTCATGAGAAACCAACGAATTGTCATCGGTTGACAAGTAAATTATCTGGAGTTCAAAAGGGCCAGATTAAAGATAAGCCAGATGTCGGGTTGGCGAGGAAAACGCAAGGAGGTCTGGGAAGGGTCGACGAGTAAAGTCGATGATCCGAGTGTAAATGATAACATGATTCACGTAAACCAACAAGTTGGAGGTGATAATAGAGAAAGAACAAACCCGAAAACAATTGAATTAGTCATTCTAATTTTAAGGGAACAAATTGGTTAATTGCCTAGAGAGATAACTAATTCTCGGAATTGAATCGAGAGGGGGTTGGTTGGGAAGGAGAGAGAGAGAGAGAGAGAGAGAGAGAGAGAGAGAGAGAGAGAAATAATTATGATTACCCGTCGAATAGAGAGATTGGGTCGACTACAGAAAGAAGGGGAGGATGACGTTTAATAAAACTACTGCGGAGATAGACAAAAGAAGAGAATCGGACAGTCTGTCGAACAGAGGAGTTGGGAAGCCAAGCGTGCCGCCAGCCTCTTCTAATTGAGACGAAGAGAACTAACAAGACCGCCACTTAGAGTTTTTGTTTAAATACACTGTGGGGGTTGCATTCCACGCCTGACGAAAGTATAAGGGACGAGCCGAGCCTTAATGTATACCGAATCACTAAATGAACAGCCTAAACTATCCTCATCATTGTTGATTGTTTCCATTTATACTTGTGAAGACTGCCCTTCGATTTCAGCATAACCAAACTTGACTTTCCAGCCGTCGCAGACAGAGAGAGATGGCCACCGACGAGAAGACGATCACGACAGAAATTACCAAGAATTCCCGATTGGGCGTTACAACACTAGACGGCCAGATACCAACGTCCAATTCGGAGAGACTCAGTAGAGAGAGGGAGAGAGACGGATGCTTGTGCGGGGTCCGAGGCTCAAAGGAGCGAAAATATAGCCAACCGTTCTTAGGGTTAGTGCACGTCGTTTTTCACCGTGCGCGCGACCCCTGCGAGGGAGAAAGGGTTATAGCATGACCCCCCCCCGCATAAAAAGTTAAAATATGGCTGTTGTTGTTTTTGCCGTTTGCCAACCCTTAACTTCATGTTATTTTTCAGGGTAAAGTTCAGCGCAAGGTATTTTAGTTGGCAAGACTGGAGTTATGGTCACAAAAAACTATTGAACCCTGTGTCCCTTAAAGGGAACTAAATTCTTGTAGTCACCTGTACATTACCAAATATAAATGTAAACGCTATTTAAAAAAGCTGCAAGGGAACATTGCAAACAGAACGGCTTATTTCAATAACAAACAATGGTGGATCTGCTTCTTAAACTTTAAATGGGTTAAATTTAGTCACGTTATTATCGAAAATGTAATCATACGAAAAGCTGAAATAATAATGTTATTATTCTGAAAGCCATTCTTTACATGGGGAGGGTGTTTAGTAACTAATCTGTGCTTCAGCTTTACAATGTAAGAAAAAAAATATTGTAAAACATGAATTTAACCTGAAAAAACTAATTCAAAATTGCGCAGTACCAAAAAATTCATAAGCACTAAGTAATGCTGGCATATGGTCGCATATGGTATCGTGCTCTGCCATCATATGCATCTGAGATCAATATCTACTTTAAAATTTTGTGCTTATACTTTTTTGGTACCGTGCTATTTGATTTAGTATTTTCAGGTTAAATTTCACGCCTTTTTTTTTTTTTATTCAATCGTAAGGTGGAAAAATAGTTACCACAAACCCCAATGTAAAAATAATTACCCAAAATTGTACTTTGTATCGTTGAATGCTTTAAATGATGAATTATAAAATGAAGCACATTTACTCATTGTAAAACTTCATCTGACATTATTTCTTTTTTTTGGTAAATATGAAGAATCTTTCCACCCTCGAAAAATCCTTTAAAATTTGGAAAGTTTTCAGGGGTGCTGAAAACGAAAATAACATATAAAAATCCAGCATATGAGTAGTTTCCAAGATATGAATAACTTTCTCAAAAGTGGGGGACCACTTTTCTATAATAATTTAATGCGAAATGAGCACCCACTTTATGGCCGCATTTTTTGGGGTGGGTGGGGTTAACGTACAATGAACACAATTTAATGTAAAATAAGCAGCCACTTTTTTGTTTGGGGTTGGTACACGTCAAATCGATTATTAATGCCTGGTAGCCCCCTCCCCCAAAAGGTGTGTGCTCAACTAATAGTAAATTGTGTTCATTGTACGCCGACCCCCCCCCCCACCCAAACAAAAGGTGGCCATAAAGTAGGTGCTCATTTTACATTAAATTATAATATACTATATATATATATTATATATATGATATATATCCCCTAATTTTTTAAACTAACAATATTTAATATTTTTGAAACTACTCGTTTGGATATTGTAGCTCATCTGTGATGTGCGCAAAACCATGACGGATGTTTTAATGTCTCACGAAGACGGAGTTTCCTCAAACACGTGCTGCACTTGACAAATCTGGAGAGAAATTGGTTAAATTTTGGCGGGTAAATGGCTTTATAGTGCCTGCCTATTGCTTCGGGACTGATCATCATATTCATGTGCGAGTAACATATTAGGTTGGTGTAAAAATAAAGTTGAACGCCAAATAAACGACATTATTTTCACACCAACCTAATAGTTCATTTTCTTTGATGTATGCATGTTGTTGCATCACAGCGTCATGTTCCTACGCATTACGTGTAGGTGTTTCAAAGCGGTAATCGCTGTGAAAAGCTCCTACTTGTCATTTATTCTGGCCAGACATCGTGGTCGCCACAAACTTTCTATAAAACAGCTTCAGAAGGTATCCCATATATTTCCTCAATTTATACCTCTCCTGAGTGGAGATTTCTTTTTGAAAGATTTTAAAAAATATGACATCATACTGATTCTGATTCGACACTGATAAATAAATATTTAAATGAAAATTATTGAATTTTTTAATATTGTCACTTGATATGTTCTCTCTTATGAAACGGTTATTTAAAAAAATATTGCATTGTCACCACGTTCAAAAGATTTAAGTTCGTATACAATATTAATAATTCTTCAAACTACAACATAATTTCAATTTTTATTTGGCATTTTGTTATGAATTTGTAGGGATATAATACACACAAAAACGTAACAAGTTGCCAAAGCAAAAAAAAACAAAAAAAAAAAACAAAAAAAAAAAACGAACAAAAAAAAAAAAAACAGAAAACAAATGAAAAACAAACAAAAAACATTTATACTAACGTTTTCCATATTTTGAAGCCAACGGGCAGGAGGACAAGAGTAAGCTCGTGAAATAACATTGCGCTTACGCCCTCTCGCATGAAACTCATCTTGGCCTCGTTCGTCAATCTTTGTGGGACACCCAACTGAGAAATAGAATTGTGTCAGATTATTATCATTATTATTATTATTATTATTATTATTATTATTATTATTATTATTATTATTATTATTATTTTTATTATTATTTTTATTATTATTATTAGCATGGGTGCCCGGCGTTGCCCGGGTGTTTGGAGGTGTGTGTTGAGCAAAAAAAAAAAAAAAAAAAAAAAATGGTAGTAGGAAGGCAGGCTCGAACCCGTATCATGAAGGAGGAAAAGAACAGGAAAAAACGTGACGTCTTTGCTATTACGTTTGCCGCCAAACTGCAAGTGACGTAGGTTTAAAATAAGGCTAGACAATCGAAAAGAGAGGATGACTTTTGAAAATATCGTAAAAAAAAGCGATCTCTCCCTGTAGAAATTGCCCAGTTGTGGATGAAGAAACTAATGTTTTTAGCCAATTTTTCGGTATTTGTCGTCTGAAGGGTCGAGCTTCAAAACGATACTAATCTTGTGAAAATCCGTAACCTCTGTCGAAAGTCTTAGGCAGACATGCAAACATACATACATACATACATTTATATATTGGTAGCTCAAATTTTTGACCCAAACCGATTAAAAAGATTGCCCTATCTCTGAATACCTTTTATTTCAAATGTTTAGATCAGAAATTGTCTGAGTAATTTGGTAGAGATCGCAGAGGTCAATTTTTTAAAACTTTGACCCCTATTATGACCCCTTAACATTTATTGTTTTGGGCTCAAATCAAGTTATTAAGTTAGATCCATGTTCAAGAAACCTATATCTAAAATTTCAATTGTTTAGACCCAAAATTGTCAGAGGAGTTTGGTAGAGTTCTCAAAGGTCAAATCGTTGGACTTTGACCCCTTGACAACCAAATTTCTGGCCGAAAACGGATTAGAAAGATTTTCCAAATCTCACTACCATGTATATCAAATTTCGAGTCTGTAGACTGAAAATTGACAAAGTTATTGTGTAGGGAAATGCACACAGACAGCAACACACAGACAGACAGACAGACAGACACTATCACTTTTATAGATATACTAGCATGGATGCACGACGTTGCCCGGGTGTTTGGAGGTGTATGCTGAACAAAAAAAAAAAAGGTCAATTTTTTTAACTTTGACTCCTATTATGACCTCTTAAAAAATTTATAGACTGAAAATTAACAGAGTTATTGCGAAGGAAAATGTACACAGACACACATACAGACTGACAGACACACGAACACGTTCACTTTTATAGATATACTAGCATGGGTGCCCGGCATTGCTTGGGTGTTTGACGGTGTATGCTGAGCAAAAAAAAAAAAAAAGGTAAATTTTTTAAACTTTGACCCCTGTTATGACCCCTTAAAATTTATTGTTTTGGGCTCAAGTCGAATTATTAAGTTAGATCCATGTCAAAGGAACCTATATTTAAAATTTCAAGTGATTAGACCCAAAATTTTCGGAGAAGTTTGGTTGAGTTCTCAAAGGTCAAATCGTTGAACTTTGACCTCTAAACAGCCAAATTTCTGGCCGAAAACCAGTCACATCGATTTTCCCAAATCTCAGCACCCTGTATATCAAATTTTCAGTCTGTAGACTAAAAATTGACAGTCATTGCGTAGGGAAATGTACACAGACACACAGTCACACAAACACTTTCACTTTTATCTATCTATATATATATATACATATATATATATATATATATATATATATATATACATATATATATATATATATACATATATATATATATATATATATACATATATATATATATATATAGATTATTATTATTATTGTTATTATTTGATTTATTATTATTTTTGTTATGATTGTTATTATGATTTTTATTATTAATTATTGTTATTATTATTATCATCACCACCACCACCACCACCACCACCACCACCACCACCACCACCACCACCACCAATTTTTCCATAATCAAATTATGTTGTCTCGTCGACTAAAACAGTACAAATTTAAATAAATCCACTTCCGAAATTAAAAAATCTTTTTATTTCTTTACGTATAGATAAAATTTATAGTTTGAAACAAAAATTAAACTTGCTACAATTTTAAAGAAAAAATTCGTTTTGTTTGATTTATTTTTAGCTGACAATGACAATTAATTTTACAGAAGAAGAAAGTATTTTTTTTCTTAATTTACAGACATTAATGATTTCAAAAGCAATCATTAGCAGTAAATTCTACAGATTGATATAGAAAGCACCAAAAAGTTTCCAGTGTCATACTAACCAGAAGGTGAGCTTCGGTTCCAATGTTGAGGTATTTATTCATGATAAGGCGAGCCTTTTTCACGAGAGTTGTCTTCTCTTTGTAAAACTCCCCATACTGATGAAGGCAATGGTATGCAGTCTTGTATCTGCAAATAAATAATGGATGGAATTAATTCAAGGAACTTCATGTCATTACTAACCAGCAGAGCATTACCATTGTCGATCAAGGGAAGAGTCTATCAATCATGTGTACATAATATATTAATCGAGCAAAGTGAAACCTGACTAGTAAGGGTAGAGGACATGCGTTGCCTGAAGTGAAATGATATTAGAATGATACAATGGATGTGTAATGTGAGCGTTAAAAACAGGCTTAGATCTGATGACCTCAGAGGAAGATTAAATTTGGACAGTATAGAAAAATCTGTGCATAATAGGCGACGTCGATGGCATGGCTATGTTGAAAGAATCAATGAGAGTTTGTAGAACAGTTGAGGCAGCAGATGCAGTTCACGGGAGACAAAACGAAAGAAAGTGATAAAGATGCACATGAGGGGATGAATAAAAATAAGGACTAAAATTATTTTGGAAATTATTTTCTGAAAATGTTCCAACACATATTAGCATGTGGAAGGGAGGTTAAACCAACGACGACGATGGTGATGATGATGATGATGATGATGATGATGATGACGACGACGATGACGATGATGATTATTTTGATGATGATGATGATGATGATGACGATGAGATGATGATGATGACGATGATGACGACGACGATGATGATGATTATGACGATGATGACGACGACGACGATGATGATGAGATGATGATGATGACAACAATGATGACGATGATGACGATGATGATGGTGGTGATGGTGTTGATGACGATGATGATGATGATGACGACGATGATGACGACGATGATGATGATGATGGTGGTGGTGGTGATGATGGTGATGATGGTAGCGACCCGATTAGTTGAACAAGATCACATGAAAGTGTTACATTACTATGTTGTTTTTAAGGAAGAAACAAACATAAATACGATGCAACTCTAAAAATACTCACTTCATTAACTGCCATAGAAACCAGACTTTTTTATGGAGATCGTTTCGGCCACTTGATGTAAGAAGCTAACAAGAACAAAAGATGATTATTGCAAAGACAAAAGATGCCTTCTTACTTTAGTTTTGAAAATACCGTTAAAAGTAGACGGAAAACACTTAACAGGAAGAAAGTTCCACAAGCCTACGGTTTTTGAAAAGAACCTACTGGAATAAAAAGCTATATTACAATACAGTATCAAAACAATGAATTGATGAAGACCACTGGACCAACGAGTCAAACGAGTTGCAACAAAAGAAGCAGATCAGAGAATTCTGAAAAACGCATGCCAAAATTGTAAATTGTATAGAAAAGACTGGCAACATCATGTTCGATTCTGAAATTCAATAATTGCATGGTGTCCACTTTGAATATACTGAATTCAGAATGCTCGAATATTCCCTTATGGCCTATTTTAATCTGCCGAATTCATGGTATTCAAATAATAAGGCCTTGTGTCTTCCTTTAATATGTCGAATTCAAGAGGGTCGAATAATAAGTCGCATTCACTGTCCTTAACGAAATTAGAATTTAAATAAATATGCTTATTTTAAAAAATTCTGCATTGCGTTTGGTTTTTGAACTGTTATATGTTTTTTTAAAGTCGTATTTATAGATTGTTCATGCATATCTATATATTTATTATAAAGATGATTATGGTGAATGAGGTAAAGAGTTAACATCTTCATTATAATTAAAGTTTGTGATTGAAGGTTCATCTGACTTTATGTTCAAGACAATTTGAGAGCATGCTCACTCATAAATGAAATAAACAGACAAAATTTAAGGTTAACACAAATATATTTTATTTTGATAATGCTGAAAAGGAAATAAAACGATTAATAGTTGCTCTTTACGAAAAGAGGCAACGTGCATCTTTGCAGATTTCTTCCAGTCGCTGGTGAGTTGAAAGAATCAGCAACAGAACGTTTGGTTTGTATGACTCAAATCTCCAACTCGTTGAAAACTGGAAAAGAACAACTTATACATGCACTAGAAATACTCTTACGAATTGTATTCTTAGGCCAATTAACCAGTGATACCTGACTATCTCAAAATGATTGCTACAAGGGTAATTGAGTACAAGCAAATCAGTAATAACAAACAGAATGCATTTTATTTTCTTTACAAAACAAAGGAGTACCAAGCAGTCTTATACATTTCATCCCGTCGCAGATGAGTTGGAAGGATTAGGCTTAGGATTAGGCTTAGGGTTAGGCCTAGAAAGAGCCAGCAACATAACATTTGGTCAGCATGCTTACAAAATCAAACTGATTTAAAAGTAAGTGGGGGGGGGGACACACTGCAAGTAGTCCAACAAATTGTATTTTTACTCCAAGATATCTGATTGGCTGATGGGCCAATTACTCTTCAGTACTGGTCTGTTTACATCCAAAGAAAATAATCCATCAAGATATGTGAATGGATAGCAATTTGTTTCTATTCACCTAACTCTTACTAGCGTGCAAGAATGTATGCATGAGAGCTGAAGAAAGCTGGTATTTGAGTCATTGAGTTTTTCGCCTTCTCTGCCCAAAGGCACATGTGGGAGTGAGCATATATTTTTGAAGTCCTGCTTGAGATGTGGCTGACTGGATAAATCTCTCTTTAGTTTTGATTGTTTCATAGGAGTTTCTAAGTTCACATTGGTTTATTTCTTTCACATGTATGTGTTACTGTTGGAGTTTGAAACGATTTTCATTGGTTGAAAACAATTGGAATTAACACTGAAAGCTTTTGGGAGTGACAAATAGAGTGAATCCAAAAGAAGATGAGAAAGAATGAGGGTTAGCTATTTGAGTCATTTGCTTTTTAGTGTTCACTGGAATTGCTTTGCGATTCAATCGCCACAGGGTAAAAAAAGAATGCTTTGAGCACCACCTTAGGACGTATCTCACTCTCATATAGGTAAAAGATTACATTCGAAGTTAGGTACTTTCTGGAGCAATAGAATCATCCAATAATTTTTACAGCAACGTTGGCAACAGACTAGATATATTATCCACTGATATTATTACATTATTACATTACAAAGTGATACTATCCACTGATATATTATCCACTGTTTCAAAGTAAATAATTTTTAAAAAATTATTTTAAAGGTTATTTTAAAACTTACAGAATCATGTCACGTAAGAAAAGGATACGTCGATCAAGGTTAGGTAAGTCTCCTCGTTTCAGACCAGAAATTGTCTCCTCAAATTTATCTATCACTTTCTTACTTCCTTTATATCTAGCTAAAAAAAAGAAAAAAAAAGGAAGAATTACAAAGGTAAATCAAATTATTCGAATTATGAAGGTAATTTCAAAAAATGATATTTTTTTAGCATAAAAAAAGCAAATTTCTAAAATGATTGCAGTATTGACTCAAAAATTATCCGAGTTATCCCCCTTGGGTTGATATCATAATTATCTCCCTTAAATTATTCTGCGGAGTGTTAAGAAAATGCGTTCTCTTATCCAGAAGTTAAGAAAACTTGTCTCACACATGGAAGGAAGTTAAAACAACCGTCTCTTTTTTATTACCGATCTTTCAAAGCCATCTGATGTGCCCGATTACATGCAATCTTTGCATGGCTTTTACAAATACTGACACTGTATCTGTTTGGTGCTTTCTCTGAGAGCAGTAGTGATAGCAGTGCCAGAAATCGCCATTAAAAATGCGTGATAAAAACTTTGAGAATTCGACCTCCTTTCTTTCGAAGCTTATAACTATTTGAAAAATGTAATTCAAGCCCTATTTTTTTCAATTAAAGGAGCAAAGACCGAATTAAAAAAATAACAGGTTTAATAGCAAATCATGCAATATTTGTTTTATAAATCGGTTTTCTTTAAAAAAGATTTTAAAAAAATCAACAAATTTTAACTTACTTCGATAATATATATATATATATATATATATATATATATATATATATATTCCAATTCCAAAAAATCACTTACCTATAAAAAATACTAATCAATGGGTACTTCCATTCTTCATTGTTAAGAATTTATCCATATTTATAGTTTATATTCCATGTCCTTTTTAAATAGAATACTTTTTTAAGCAAAGATTCCAAAGTGTTTTTTTTTTACAGTTGAAATAAAGGAAGACAAATGTCTGCTTTTCTTCTAGTTGACATCTTTAAGCGCCAGAATTAATGTCTCTTTCTATTGCGTGCTGTAAACAAAAGTTAGTAAATATGGGCCACCGTAGGTGAAAAATGATCACATTTCACTTATCAGTTTTTGCCGTTAAAAAAAAACACTCGACGGATTTTTGGTTTTTTTATATACTCTTAAAGAAATACATGAGTTTTTAATTTAATATATTTTATTTCTTCTTTATGGAGTGAATTTTTTTTAAATATCTAAAAAAAATATATTGAATGAAATAGAAAAAATTGTGGTAATTATACGAAATTTTCTGAACAATATAACAAGATTATAAGGTTTCACTAAAAAAAACAAAAAAAATTCAACGTGGTTTTTAAAAAAAGGTTTTAAACTGTGGACATTACAGGTAAATTTGCAAATAACTGTTCTTTTTTGTTTTAAATTAGCTTATTTTATTCATTGAGCTTTTATCTTCAATTTGTGATATATAAATTTGAGGTGAGAAAATTAATTATTTTCATTTTAATTGACATTTCAAAATAGGGGGTGAATTAAAAAAAACGCTTGTCTAGAATATTATATTCAGTTTATTGAAAAGATCATAAAATTTCACATTGAACCTGAAAATATCGTAAAAATTGAACCAATAGAAAAATTTTGATAGATTTTTAAAGTTTAAAAATTGAAAAAAAAAAATTTAACTCGTAAAATTTAATTGATTTCATTGCGTAAAAAATGGCTGCATGAAGGCGCGCAGGCACTTTGCAACCACTGTTTTTTTAAAAAATAAAAAATAATATTTCTATTATTTTTTAAACAACTTTAATAGTTTATTTTGGAAGTATATTCCATAAAGAAAATAAACAACCGACTTTTAAAGGAGAAATTACGATTTTTTTTTAAATATTTTATTCACAGTTTTGTGTTAGGGGTGTCAAAAATTCCCCTAAAACTCTGATACACCTAGAACAGTGACTTAGACTCCCTGAACAGCTTCGCCCAAACGAAAGCAAGATTTACTTAAAGCAGGGGTGGGCAAACTTTTCAGTGCAAGGGCCGCATTAAAAAATTCTAAATTTTACTGGGCCGCATAGTATATTTTCCAATATAATTGATATTTAAAAAAGACAAAATAAAAGGATTTCAGAGAAAAAATATGATTAATTTTCATTTATTAGCATTTTAAAGTACTATAGAAGATTCCCATAAAACACATTTATTTGAAAGATACAGCAACTTTAAACTTTAAAAGAAAACAATTTTATTAATATGTATTTTTAAGTATGAGCTTCACATGAAACACATTTGAAAACAAATAACCTTGTTTGAAGAATAAAAGCAATTCTTAAGTAACTCTGTTTAAAGAGATTTAAAAATATCTTATTATTTAATATTTTAGAATAAAATCTTTAAAAGATACACATATAAAGTAACTCAAAGGACAAAAATGAATTTATATATTAAAAAAGAACCGTCACATGAAGCACATTTATTTAAAAATAAAGTAACTCAATTTTAAGAGGAAAACATATTTCTATTGATATTTTAAAACAGTAACTTCATATGAAATATATTTATTTGAAAAACATAATAGCTCAGCAACTGAGCAACAGAAGGGTCAAAATGACCCAGTGAGAATGATGCAACTGACTGCAATCAATTACCAGTTTGTTGAAATTAGGTGTCAAGTTGTTTGTACTGATTCTTAACACTGACTGAAGATTTAAGTCTGTGAGAAGTGATCTGTTCTTTGACTTGTTAATTTTCAATATGGAAAAAGTCGGTACTGGTTGCGATTTGAGTTCCCTGTCGAACACCATAAAAAAACACTGACTTCTCCCTACGCATGAGCAAAGGACTTGTTTTAGTTGCTATAGTAACTAAACGATCATGAATTTTTATCGACTTTTTATAAGTTTTACTGTTTATGAATATTGAAATAAAAGAAATTACTACACATTTATTAATAATATCTCACTTTTATCGCCTTTGTTTTTAATCACTTTTATCGACTTTTTCTTTTTTTTTTAAATAGTATTTTCTTTTTAAATGACGACGTTTTTACTGTTTATGAATATTAAAAGAAAAATAATTACTAAACATTTATTAATAAAAATGGGTGCTAGTGCACTTATGATCCGCGCTATATTTTAAATCGTATTTCTAAGTTTAATTAAAGTTTAATGTTTTTTTTTTATTCAATTGTAAGGTTAAAGTAGAGAATAGGTACAAAACACCCCCACCCCCCATGTTAAGAATGGCTTTTTAAATAATAACGTTATTTCAGCGCGGATCATAAGTGCACTAGCACCCATTTTTTTTATTAATAAATGTTTAGTAATTATTTTTCTTTTAATATTCATAAACAGTAAAAACGTCGTCATTTAAAAAGAAAATGCTATTTAAAAAAGAAAAGAAAAAGTCGATAAAAGTGATTAAAAACAAAGGCGATAAAAGTGAGATATTATTAATAAATATGCAGTAATTTCTTTTATTTCAATATTCATAAACAGTAAAACTTATAAAAAGTCGATAAAAATTCATGATCATTTAGTTACTATGGCAACTAAAACATGTCCTTTGCTCATGCGTAGGGAGAAGTCAGTGTTTTTTTATGGTGTTCGGCAGGGAACTCAAATCGCGACCAGTATATATATATATATATATATATATATATATATATATATATATATATATATATATATATATATGTAGGCGTCCTGTAAAATTTTAAATTTTTAGATATTATTTCAATCAAGATATTTTGAACGAGTAAATATTTGACAAAACGGGTCAATATTGATTACATTTTTTTTTTTTTTTAAATATTTTGCTTGAATTGGCATAAAACCCTCTTATTGATATTCTAAAAAGCTTGATTTACGAAATTACATAATGGGAATTTAAATTTATAAAATTTTTGTAACAAATTAGCATAATTACAGATGTGTGCCAGTTGGCACAGTTTAATATTCAAATTTGAAATCGTTAAATACAATTTAGGCGCGCAGTGCAATTGATTGTTTCGGCGCGTTAAAAAAATGAAAAATGACACCCACGCAAATTCCGGCGTGACCTTTATATGCCAAAAGTGCGGACCTAGTTGAAAGCACCCCATGTGATGTCTTCCATCCAATGGAATTCCTCCTAGGACACATTTTAAAACTGATTTTCTAGAGCTCGGTTGGAGCCGATCAAATCGAATATAAACATGCACAAACACAAAATCTATCTCTTTAGTCTCTTAGCCTTTCGAGCATTCTTTCGTCTCTTTAAACTCTTCCGACTCATTCAACGCTTTCTCATATGGACTTACCACGCGTGCAAACATCAATTATTTCATTTCCACTGCTCCGCGCATTAATACTCTCTTTTAACAGACGAACATTAATATTGTCTATGTTACATATTTGAACATTCAAAGAACACAAAAAAAAGAGACTCTCCATCTTTCATATGAACTCAAAAAAAGGAACTCTGAAATATTGAGAACTATGTTTTAACTTGTTATTGTTTGTTATTTCTATTCCAGAAATAAACCTCCGTTTGTGTTGCATATAAGATTTCTTATTTTTATTTTTATTATTTGTGGAGGAAGTCAGTTCCCCAAAAAAGGCCAGGCGACCCCCACAGATGTAAACAAAATAATTAGTCACTATTTTTACTTACTAAAATGCTTGGCAATGAATTTATAAGATGTCCTTTCTTTGGAAATTCTAAATATCATATGAAAATTTTAGTGTATTTTAGGAGTAACGGAGATGGGAGAGAGAGAGAGAGTTCGCTAAGACTTGACCGGTCGGTCGGCTGTACCCCAGACTACAAACGCCAGATTTTATGGTCCCCACAATATTTTTAGTATATCAAAATAATTTATTGCCTGTTTTCGGTCAGGCAAAAGTTTCGGGCACGGCAAATCAAAAGGGACCCAATAAAGCTACGCCTGGCAGTCTAGCTGGGAACCAAGTGTAAACTTACCAGTCCCCATAAAATAGTCATTTTTTTAATGTGTAATTCGTAAGGTTTCTTTTATTTGTTTTTCTTTCTTCAGAAATTTAGTTAGATTGTTAACGAAGGTATATTTTCATCTCCAAATTTTCATTTTTTGCAAGGATCTGCCCGTACTTGTGTCCGCCAGTCCGCACAGCTATGAGAAAACCATAATTCAATATTCAGTACTTGGCGGGACGCATGTATTCCTTTGGCGGGCCGCGGGCCGTAGTTTGCCCACCCCTAACTTAAAGCAAAGTCCTATTGTAGGTCACTATGCAGACAGGCTTACTCAACGCAACATATCAGAAAACGTTTCAATTCCATTTTCTACTGTTATTTTTAATTTGATATAAAAGGTAAGGAGTGAGTACAGAATCTCGCTGAGACTATTCAATTTCTTCTGACAGAACTCTGTGCTTTATCAAGAGAACTGTCAAGAATATTTCTTGTTACAAAAACCTCTGGCATAGCAATAAATGTTGAATGAATTGAGTTTGTTTTGTTTAACGGTATTTCAACCTCTGGGGTCATTTAATGCCAAAGAAAGGTTTAATGCGTTTTTTTTTTTTTTTTTTTTTTTTTTTTTTTTTTTGTTATTAGTAGGTATGGGTATAAATGGGCGGACAACGATACGGGGGACCAAGTTTTGAAAGCCGATTTATCATAATTCTTTTGTAGGTTTCCGACTACTTTTTGATTGTATTTGAAAGATTAAAGACTAAAGTTAATTTCTAAAAGGAAAAAAAAAATATTTGTATACGTGAAAAACAAAAAAGTTATGTAAAATGTTTTCACGGCGAGCTACTAAATTCAGCTAAATTTTGAAGTTAAATAAATTCATTGTAAAAATCCTTTACAAGATAAATATTATTTTTCTGGGTCTATGTCAAAGATAATTAGTAAAGTCCTAAGATATTGAATTAAATATAAAAAAGACACCTTGTTTGTACAAAATATTAATTAATTAGCCCCAAACTGAATGATTCTGCCGCTCGCAAAACGCAACAAACTAAAGTTTTCCTAAATTCGGAACATACGGAGCCCCAAAATTTCAGCCAGTCGAAAGACTGTGAAAATGACGTCATGTAATTAAAAGGGAAGAAGGGGTGTGATAATTTTTCCCTGACGTGCATCCGTACATTCCTATTCTGAACGTTTGTATAAATTTTTCCATTTTTTAATTTAATTACTTTTTCCTGTTTTTAAATTATTTTTTTAAAAAATTATTGTTCAATATTATATAACAAATATGTTACGCCGAAAGTTTCACATTCTTGTGAGCAAGGAAATTATTAAAATCTTGCATATAAAAATTATGCGGAACCTGTAATTAAAAAAAAATGAAGAAATATTTTTTGCAATTATAATTTTTTTGTGTGAAAATGTAAAATAAACAATGCTTAATTAAATGGTAATATCGGTAGTTCGAGAAATTCATTTTTCTTCAAGTTATATCGAATTCATTAATATGGACTTTAGGGGCTTTTTCGTAATGTTCCTGTAAAAATAATTTTGTTTTTTTATTTACAAATTACTATGATTTATTTATATAAAAAAAGCAAAAATAAATTCGTGCGTATTTTATTTACTACTGAAAACTATAACTTTAGTAAAGGTAAAAAATAATACATTTCCACTAAGATTTAAATAAAAATAATTAGTTCCTTATATTCCTCGATCATTATTTGATAACTACTGAAAATTTCATTGAAATTGGTTAATTTCCTGATTTTTGGTGAATTTTTAAGTAAAGGGAGGGGTCAAAATGTTTATACATTTTGAGCATCGGCATTCATTCTGCCCGTACCTAGTTATTAGAGTTTTATAACTTTTGTTTTAATTTGTTATAATTTGTTGAGGAGATTAGAAGTTTTAGGAATTTTATTATTTCTTATAGAGTGAAGGAATATACATGTTTGGTTTAGTTGTTTTGTTTTGCAGTATATCAACACCTTTCAAGTTATTTAATGCAGTATATCAACACCTTTCAAGTTATTTAATGCAGTATATCAACACCTTTCAAGTTATTTAATGCAGTATATCAACACCTTTCAAGTTATTTAATGCAGTATATCAACACCTTTCAAGTTATTTAATGCAGTATATCAACACCTTTCAAGTTATTTAATGCAAAATTCGTTTTAGTAAACGTTTTTATGCTTCAAGTTTTTTATATATGTTCAAATATTTATTCATGTGTTTAGTTTGATTCGTAGAAGATTGTTGTTTCTATTTTTGGTTTTGCAAAACATGATTGAGTTTTGCAAAGGAAAAGGAGGAGGAGGAAGAGGAAGAGGAGGAGGAGGAGGAGGAGGAGGAGGAGGAGGAGGAGGAGTAATTTGCTTTTATGGCAAATCAACTGCAGTGTGTCATTCTATACCAGATATGATTTGTATAATCTGAAAATAGTTCGTCGAGCAATTCCCTTGTATTATGCTTTGTTCATTTCCATTTCACCCATGATTTAGTGTCAGGTTTTATGTTTTTAAGTATATTCTGTACTGTAGGATTTATTTGTGGTATTTTGATGTTTTTTAAAATTTTTTTTACTATATTTGTTGCATAACTCAAGTGTTTCATTTGTAGTTTTCCTTTCTTCTTTGTGTCTGGATTGTGTGATGTGGCTTTTCATACGTTCAGATTTTAGTGAAGAATGTTTATACTCGGTTTTGTCTTTATGCGTTTGTGTAGTTTCCATACAGCAAGCTTGTTTTTTTTTTTTGAGATTTTAATGGTCTTGATTTCGGAGAGACTCATGTATTTTGTGATAGTTTTTCTACCTAAGAGCTTTGTGATGGTGTTAATTGTTTTTTGAGTATCTTTTGTTGTGTACGTAGGGTTTTGGGTTGAAGATTGTTCAAGTTGTTGTATGGATGTCTGTAGTTCTTTTATGAAGGTTAGGAGTTGGATTCATATTTGCTAGTTTTCATATGAGGACATTACATTTTTCACATTCAGAATTGGAAGTAGTTTGCAATGGTTGAGTTACCCTGGATGAGTGTTCTTAACAATTTTTCAGGTTTCTGGGAAGGAGATGTTTTGAACGTATCTAATTTTCATTGTCTCTTTTCCTTTCTTCCATCTTTAGTCAGCTGAATATTCTCCTTGACAGTTTACATATTTCAGCCGTTAGCAAGTGGCTTCCTAGTGGTCAGATCATTTCCTTTTGGTCCATCAGTTCTTGTAGTGCCCAAACTTCTGGCAATTACAACATCTAAGTGGATTAGGGATATAAATACCCACATTCACTATTATGTACCCGATCTGAATTTTGGTAGCGGTTTGAGAGGTAACTGTGAGGATGTATTAGTGTTGAGTTCCTGACCGTTTTCCTTTATAGAGATTCTTCTTACATATGTTTTTTTTTTACCGTTTTCTTTTATAGTGATTCTTCTTACATATGTTACAGCTTTGTTTGATGTCATCTATGGTGCAGTTATCTAGTTATCGGCTTCTCCCCACTCCCTGTGAAGTGTTGAGAGATTTCTTTTTTTTCTTTGGGGGGGGGTAGGTTTTATACTGTGTAATGTGGTTCTTAATTGTTCCGCATAATTCTTGTTTTTTTATTTTTACTATTATGTATTGTTACATGTTGTTTTGATTGATTTTTGAACCACGTTCGCAGGTAGATATTTTTCTATTATGAAGAGTGAGAGTTCAGTGATGGTTTTGCATCCAGCAACTCAAGAACTATGTATGTTGGATAGTAAGTGCTTACTTCTTCTGTTTCACTATTTGAGTCTGTATTATCTGTTATCAGTGTCCGGATGTGCTCCTTTGCATAATTTCATAACTTTATTTGTGTTATCTTCGGCTTTATTGTCAGATGCCATATGTAAAGTTTTAGATTTCAATGGCTATGCTCCCCACCCACCTTGGAACCCCATGAGGGAATGCGTCTAGGCAGAACCCCATTCACCTAGTAACATCAAGGCTGCATAGCCAATATATTCATGCTGATGATTAGGAATTTAAAATTTTGTTTTCATTCCTAAGATAATTATCTACTCAAGGACAGAAAGGGGTATGTGTCCTTTCTCAACAAAATTGTCACTATAGCCATTGTCCTAAATCAGATTTTGTAGATCTGGAAAAGAGTTCACAGTTGGCATATTCTAATGCCCTACTAACAGAGTTGCAATAAATATTGATGGCAATCCCAGGACAGGGATCTAAAAAAAAAAAAACTAGGCCTTCATGGAGGAGCTGCACAAAAGAAACCACTTCTTGTTCAACTAATATCAATTGGAAAAAAGATTGGAATCTTGGAATGGTTGATAAACTGATGTCATTTTGCAATTCTACAATATTCTCTGACGAGTTATCATTTTGTTTATTTTCAGACAATGGTAGAAGGTGAGTTTCGAGATTGTGTAATCAAGAGTTTAACATTGAAAGATTTAAAAAAAAAATAAAAACCGTATTATTTTGATTCTTCGGACTATTGTTCTCAGCTTGAATTTTATTTGCACAACGTTTCGGTCGATATAACCTGCAACCTTCTTCAGGTGTATCTGGTCGAACTTGGGAATCTTTCTATTGAACTCTGGAATCTGCATGGAATTTTGAATGGTACTTTTTATTTAATCTATGGGGGTAGCATGCTCTTGTCCCGTCAGTCATGAATGGGTAGAAGTTCTAATTCACAATAGTATTTTTTGTGTCCTGGAATTCGGCAAGACCAAGAAAAGAGCATTCAGAGATGTGAGATGTACTTCTCTATATGAGAATAGTAAACGAGAATGTAACACAGAAGACAAAACCTTTTTTAAAACAACGAAAACGTTTATTTTAATGACAGAAAGTTGGATGGTGCCGAGGTGAAGTCACAGGTCAGCCACCAGTTACCTTTAGTCAAAGATTGTCATTGCTGGAATGTCCAGTGGACAAGGACAGGAGAAAGAGAGAGAGAGAGAGAGAGAGAGAGAGAGAGAGAGAGAGAGAGAGAGAGAGAGAGAGAGAAGGGATGTCTTTCTTTGATCCTTCCAGGGTTCTCTCTGCTGACCGACCTTGATTCTCAAAAAGGCTAAAAATTGCTAGATTTTGGAATGATTAGTCAGTGTGTGTGGCCAAATTGCTTGGATGGGAAATTGATTTGCAAGAAAATAAATATTTATTTTATTCATCACTGCTATATCTTCACTAATTATAAACTATAAAATATGCAAATAATACCAAACAGAACACAAAGCTGATATATTCTTTTTGTTAAAACATTGGCAAAACCTGATATTCTTAAGGAACCGAAACAATTTCTTCCCGTTCTCCATTGCTCAGCATTTCTCTAAGAATGGTTATCTCAATTCTTAACCGTTTATCTAGAATCTAAGTTTTGAAATAAATGGCAATATTAATTATCTTTCTTGCAAATCACATCATCAACTAACATGACTATTGGATGCAATATGCAACTTGATAATGGTTCAATGAGATGAGAATAACTAAACTAAATTAAACTAAACTAACAACAACAACAACAACAACAACAACAACAACAACGACAACAACAACGACGACAACGACGACGACGATGTTAAGGGATTCTTCATTTAGTTACAAATTCGACGTTTGGTAAAAGAGATTATAATTGGATATACAGCTGTCTAAATGTTATGCTGAAATATCTCTTAATTTCTGAACCGAAAAGAGAAATAAAAACAGGAGGATTTCTTTATATTAAAATGTTTACATGTAAGGCAAAAATAAAAATGTTCACGCATGAGGCAAAAATCAAAATGTTTGCGTGTGAGGAAAAAAGTATAATGTTTGCATGTGAGGCAAAAATAAAAATGTTTGCGTGTGAGGCAAAAATAAAAATGTTTGCACGTGAGGCAAAAATCAAAATGTTTGCATGTGAGGCAAAAATCAAAATGTTTGCCTGTGAGGCAAAAATATAAATGTTTGCATGTGTGAGGCAAAAATATAAATGTTTGTGTGTGGGGCAAAAATATAAATGTTTGCGTGTGAGACAAAAATAAAAATGTTTGCGTGTGAGACAAAAATAAAAATGTTTGCATGTGAGGAAAAAATCAAAATGTTTGCCTGTGAGGCAAAAATAAAATGTTTGCGTGTGAGGAAAAATAGAAATGTCTACATGTGAGGCAAAAATAAAAATGTTTGTGTGTGAAGCAAAAATAAAATGTTTGCATGTGAGGCAAAAATCAAAATGTTTGCATGTGAGGCAAAAATATAAATGTTTGCATGTGGGGCAAAAATAAAATGTTTGCGTGTGAGGGAAAAATAAAATGTTTGCATTTGAGGCAGAAATAAAAATGTTTGCGTGTGGGGCAAAAATATAAATGTTTGTGTGTGATGCAAAAATAAAAATGTTTGCATGTTAGGCAAAAATAAAAATGTTTGCATGTGACGCAAAAATAAAAATGTTTGCATGTGAGGCAAAAATAGAAATGTTTGCATGTTAGGCAAAAATAAAAATGTTTGCATTTGAGACAGAAATAAAAATGTTTGCGTGTGGGGCAAAAATAAAAATGTTTGCATTTGAGACAGAAATATAAATGTTTGCGTATGAGGCAAAAATAAAAATGTTTGCATGTGAGGCAAAAATAAAAATGTTTGCGTTTGAGACAGAAATAAAAATGTTTGCGTATGGGGCAAAAATAAAAATGTTTGCATGTGAGGCAAAAATATAAATGTTTGCGTGTGAAGCAAAAATAAAAATGTTTGCATTTGAGACAGAAATAAAAATGTTTGCGTATGGGGCAAAAATAAAAATGTTTGCGTGTGAGGCAAAAATATAAATGTTTGCGTGAGGCAAAAATAAAAATGTTTGCATGTGAGGACAAAATAAAATGTTTGCATGTTAGGCAAAAATAGAAATGTTTGCATGTGAGGCGAAAATAAAATGTTTGCATAAGAGGCAATAATAAAATGTTTGCATGTGAGGAAAAAATAAAAATGTTTGCATATGAGGCAAAAATAAAAATGTTTGCGTGTGAGGCAAAAATAAAAATGTTTGCATTTGAGGCAAAAATAAAATGTTTGCATGTGAGGCAAAAATAAAAATGTTTGCCTGTGAGGCAAAAAGTAAATGTTTGCGTGTGAGGCGAAAAGGCAAAAATAAAAATGTTTGCGTGTGAGGCAAAAATAAAAATGTTTGCATTTGAGGCAAAAATAAAAATGTTTGCGTGTGAGGAAAAAATAAAAAGAAAAAATAAGTAGAAAGTGGATCATGGGTTTATTCTTGGCAACTTCGTAACTCTCACTTCCCTTTTTTTTACTTTAGTCCTCACATTCCATACACGATATTTCTGACAAAGGGGAAAGAACTGCATTTTTGAGTTCGGAATTAATTCATCTAGCACTTCTCATTGACTAGGTTTTGATTTTGAAGTAGTATTTTTTCTTTTATTAAGATCCTTACGTGAAGTGTCTTCATATCTTGCCTGGAGCAATTTCCATAAAGAAAAAGTTGGTACTTACGTTCCAATACATCTTTGACCTGTTCGATATCTTCTTCATACAAAATGCGAACGTAATCTATCATCTGTCGGTGAATTAGTGTTGACTGCATCAAAGATATAAAGTGGAAAAGTTTTTTCATCGTTCTTTGGCTTTGTGTCTGGAAAAAGAAGAGAAAAGGGTTTTCAATATTTTAATGTTGGTTATGACTAAATGGTTGTTATGACTAAATGTTTGTTATGACTAAATGTTGGTTATGACTTAATGTTGGTTATGACTTAATGTTTGTTATGACTTAATGTTTGTTATGACTTAATGTTGGTTATGACTAAATGTTTGTTATGACTTAATGTTGGTTATGACTAAATGTTTGTTATGACTTAATGTTGGTTATGACTTAATGTTTGTTATGACTTAATGTTGGTTATGACTTAATGTTTGTTATGACTAAATGTTTGTTATGACTTAATGTTGGTTATGACTAAATGTTTGTTATGACTTAATGTTGGTTATGACTAAATGTTTGTTATGACTTAATGTTGGTTATGACTTAATGTTTGTTATGACTAAATGTTGGTTATGACTTAATGTTGGTTATGACTTAATGTTTGTTATGACTAAATGTTTGTTATGACTAAATGTTGGTTATGACTTAATGTTGGTTATGACTTAATGTTTGTTATGACTTAATGTTGGTTATGACTAAATGTTTGTTATGACTTAATGTTGGTTATGACTAAATGTTTGTTATGACTTAATGTTGGTTATGACTTAATGTTGGTTATGACTTAATGTTGGTTATGACTAAATGTTTGTTATGACTTAATGTTGGTTATGACTAAATGTTTGTTATGACCTAATGTTGGTTATAACTAAATGGTTGTTATGACTTAATGTTGGTTATGACTTAATGTTGGTTATGACTTAATGTTTGTTATGACTTTATGTTTGTTATGACTTAATGTTGGTTATGACTAAATGTTGGTTATGACTTAATGTTTGTTATGACCTAATGTTGGTTATAACTAAATGGTTGTTATGACTTAATGTTGGTTATGACTTAATGTTGGTTATGACTAAATGTTTGTTATGACTTAATGTTGGTTATGACTAAATGTTTGTTATGACCTAATGTTGGTTATAACTAAATGGTTGTTATGACTTAATGTTGGTTATGACTTAATGTTGATTATGACTTAATGTTTGTTATGACTTTATGTTCGTTATGACTTAATGTTTGTTATGACTTAATGTTGGTTATGACTAAATGTTGGTTATGACTTAATGTTTGTTATGACTTTATGTTCGTTATGACTTAATGTTTGTTATGACTTAATGTTGGTTATGACTTAATGTTGGTTATGACTTAATGTTTGTTATGACTTAATGTTGGTTATGACTTAATGTTTGTTATGACTTAATGTTGGTTATGACTTAATGTTTGTTATGACTTAATGTTTGTTATGACTTAATGTTAGTTATGACTTAATGTTGGTTATGACTTAATGTTAGTTATGACTTAATGTTGGTTATGACTTAATGTTGGTTATGACTTAATGTTGGTTATGACTTAATGTTTGTTATGACTTAAAAGATACTAGTAGGAAAAGCCGACGTTGCTCAGGATTAAATGAGGATCACTACAATGTATTTTCGCGATGTTCATAACATCATTTCATTTTCTTTGTTTTTACTGCCTCAATCTTCTGTGTTGTCCTTTAATATAGTCAAAAGAAGATGGACTTGGAGAAAACTCTCTCAATGAATGTCTTATTCATATAATATAAATTTTATCACAATAGGGTATATTTGAAATTTTAAAGAAAATTTGGCCTTCATAGCTACCTTAAGTTAGAAGAGTACTTCAGGAGCACATCCATTGTCATTGAAAATTTTATACACATGATTTAAGTTTCATTAAAATAGAAAGTATTTGAAGTTTTATGACCTCAAAGGTGAACTTAGAGACTTGTGAACACTTCTATCATGTTTTCCGGTAAATTTTATATAAAAATACACCTTTTATGTAGATTCTCTAATCTTTCTTTCTATATGAAACACGCAAACATCACACACACATGCAAACATACATAAATTTCCGGTTAATATTATATAAAAATTTATTGTACTTCCTCTTCTCTTAGTGACATTTCCAACTATGCCCATGCCTAGGTTCCGGGTGATCACTTGGTACCTTCTCACAAAATAGTTACTGCTCTGATGAAGAGTGCAGATACCAAAGTGTTCCAAATATTGTTTGAGAATTCAGTAAGGAGCTCTGGTACTGTCCAGTCCTTTCCAAACTCACTCTCACTGCCATTTTAAGCGGAGGAAAGGCTCTCTTCTTTTGCACCACCACCACCACCACCACCACCACCACCACCACCACCACCACCACCACCACCACCATCATCATCTCGATCAGTGACTGGAACCTATCTCATCCTCCAAAAATGCTTTTCATCCACATAGATTTTTCATTTCACATCAAAAGTTATTTCCATATTATTGTTGTCTATTTAGTGCAGTTGTATTCATTGATATTTTACTATTAAACCTAATATGGAGTCCGGGAAGAGAAAACCACTTTTTCCAAAAATATTTTTATTTGAATCTGGAAGATTTTCGTGGATGATAATGCCTCTCATTATGCGATACACAACACGAAGATATTTTTTTATGTACCTCCAGTGGGTTAGATACATGGTTAGATGTGGTTTGGAAATGCCAGCGTACTAGGATTAATATACTTTAGATAAGAAAAAATGCCCGAGCAGTTTCATCAACATTTCCCATTAGTGACGCTTCAGGCGATTGGCAATAACTTAACCACTTCTTAAAGAGAAGGTAAAGCCTGGGAAAGTGGACGTCCTGAGACATATTATCAGCTCGAGAGCAGGACACATAGAATTATAGAATCCTACACTATAGCTGAACTGATTGTTGAGGACGTATCTCTCTCTCTCTCTTTCTCTCTCTCTCTCTCTACACACACACACATATATATATATATATATATATATATATATATATATATATATATATATATATATATATATATATATACAACATTTCAGCACCTTTAAAGTATATTAGAAGTCGAAATGAGAGGAGGGGGCCAGTAAACACAGAGAAAGTAATATTTTTGTTTTGAGCATATTCAAAAAGTACATAATAGTGATTTTCATTCAATCTCGAGTAAGTTACTGCTAATTACTATATACAGCGTGCTTTTTAGAGGCAACAAACTTTAAATTGACAACTCTATTTTTTAATTGTAGATTTGGCAACTATTGGTTATTTTGAGTTCAGTTTAGTTTGGTAATTCATCATGTGGTTTCAGCTACATGGAGCCACATAAATTTTCTGAGAGAAACATTTGATGAATGAATAATTTAACGAATTGAACCTGTCAACTGGCCACCTCGCTGGTACGATTTTACCTCATTAGGTTATTTTCTCTGAAGATATGTAAGGCTCCATGTCTACCTGATAAACCAGACAAAATAGAATAATTGCAAGACAGCATTCGATGCGTTATTGCTAAAATACAGCCTAATTCAATTTTGTAGAGTTTGTGAAAATTGGACCTCTAGATAACACCATATACTCGCGTGTTGCGAGACCATATACCCGAAATTGTATTTAAATTTATAAATTTCAAAAATGAATCTTTGGAATAAATCACAATTTTTTATAATAAAATATTTTTTCTGTGATTCATTTTAATTTAAAATTCGCCTCTAAAAAACGCTATTTTTTTGTTTAATTATCACATTGTTTTTTGCAACCTTTTAAAAGTTTCTTTTTAATCAAATAGAGGAAGACTGGACATATGTGTTGGAAGATATTAAATGATTACTCAATTATAAGCGCAAGCTTACATAAATCATTGTTCGTTTATATATATATATGTTTCAAAATGTGAGAGAATATATAATTATTTCCACAGGCAGACAACATCGTAGCTCATAAGAGCCATGAAAGCAAACAAACCGGAAGTTCAAGACTCGAGTTTCGCCTTCATTTGGGCTCATCAGTTAGACACATCCGAACTCGAAATTTGAAACCCAATCCTCTTGCATGCAAAGCAAGCACTCTACCAACTGAGCAAACGCGCCGCACATAGTTTTATTAACCAACACAGATCAAGCAAATCGCAATGAAATCCGACAGTTAGTTGGGTTATGGTTATCACATCCCTTGTTCGAGACAAAAGTATTTCAAAATTTCAGGTAATATATACATATATATATATATATATATATATATATATATATATATATGTATGTATATATATATATATATATATATATATATATATATATATATATAATTGTTTTATTACATTTTAAGGCCCATTGCCATTTTGATGTAGGGGGCTACTATCAGGGACATAAGCTACAGGGGTACTATGTAGGGAGTTGGGCAGCAAGATGTTGGTTCATGTTACACTTGAACTTCTGCATGTCAGTACAGTTGGGGAAACAGGGACCTGGAAGGGAATTCCAAAGTCTAGCAGTTCTGGGGAAGAAACTACTGGAGTTGAAGGCTCTCTTACATCTAGGTATCTCTACTGTGAAGGGGTGGGATTTAGCTGCTTGTCGGGTTTGTCGGGGTATTTATGTTGAGGGGGCACAGTGCTTGCAGTTTGTCATCGCATTAACCGTTAAATTACTTGTAGAACAGGCAGAGGTATGCAACATTTCGTCGATGGGACAGAGGCTGAAGCTTAGATAACAGTTCAGGACCTACCAGGTTGGCGACTCTCTTTTGAACTTTGTCTAGGAGCGAGAGACTAGAAGCAGATGCATCCGCCCAAATATGACAACAATACTCCATACATGGGCAAACGGTGGCCTTATAGAGGTACAGGATACTTTCGGGCGTTAGTAGCTTTCTAGCATGGTAGAGAGAACCTACCTTTTTCGCAGTCATCCTGGCAATGCTCTCAATGTAATTGTTCCAACACATGTTTCCTGTGAATGTTAGGCCGAGGAGTTTAAAAGATGTACTTTCAGATAAAGAGTCGTTGGCCATTGCTATTGGTGGTAGAGAAGGTTTCTTGTAATTATTGAAGGAAACAAGTTTAGTCTTGGCAGCATTGAATGTGACCATCCACTACAGATTGGAGGTCATCCTCTAGTGTTTCTGCCATTTCTTTAGATATGTGTTCATTTGTTTTCCTGTCGTGTCTGTTATAGAGTGTGGTGTAATCAGCATATATATCCATCTCACAGACAATTTTGTCAGGGAGATCATTTATGAATATTAGGAATAATAGAGGTCCAAGGATAGACCCTTGAGGCACTCCCGCATTTATATCATATTGTTTAGATATATGACTGCCAAGGACAACCTGAATTTTTCTCTTATCTAGGAAGGATTTAATTGTGTTAAGTATTCTTCCAGTGATACCGCATGATCTGATTTTCATGAGAAGACCTTCATGCCATACCCTGTCAAAAGCCTTAGATATATCTAGAGCTAATGCTCTACCCTCCCCTGTTTGTGAATGGTATATGCGTTCAGAGATTACAGTTAGGATGTCTGCTGAGGAACAGGCTTATCTAAATTCATATTGTTGGTTGGTCAGAAGTTAAGCATCTGTAAGGTGATGGACTAGAGCTTGGTTAATTATGAACTCAAATATTTTGGCGAAAAGTGGAAGAAGGTTACTGAGGCGATAATTTGCTGGGTCAGTTCTTTCGCAAGAATTCTTGAAAACTGGTACCACAGAAGCAGTTTTCCAGCTGGCAGAAAAGCAAGATTCATTAAGGCATTTGTTGTAAAGTTTGGAGAGAACTGAAGCTACTTCGATGGAGCACTTTTTTAATAGCACAGCCGGAATAAGATTAGGTCCACATGCTTTTGAAGTGTCAAGATTTTTTATGATAGCATGCACCCGAGAAGATTGTCTAGTGTAGCGTCTGTCTGCAAAGGAAAGTCAGGGAGTGGTGGTTAGCAGGGTCCAGTGTGGAGTTGGAGGCAAACCGACTGGCAAGCATGTTAGCCTTCTCGGTTGCTGAGCAAACAACTTCATGATTGTTGGATAGTGGGGGAATTGTTGATTGCCCATTATTTACTACATTTCCAGAAGTCACAGGTTCCTAATTTCTGTGCTTCGATGCGTTTTTTGGTGGTTCAGTAAATTCTCTCTTAGCTGTCACTATTTCTTTCTTACAGTTACTTCTGGCTTTTATATACTTCTGTCTGATTGAACTGGACTTATGTCGGTTAAATCTGTGGTACGCATGCTGCCTTTGCGCAATGGAAGCTACACAAGTAATAAACCATTGGGGAGAGTGGGGCTTGCTATAAAATATATAAATTCCACGTTAATGTTTTTCAGAGGTAAAGCAATGAAGTTTTGAAGTTGAACAAGATATACTTTTTAATATGTCGCTACTCATTCTTGGGAATGTTTTGATCAGCCAGTTACAAATAACTAGAGACATTTTCAGGCGATTTTTGTCACACTTGCATTGATATTAAAAGCCTAGTTTTTCTATTTAAAAATTACTAAAACAAACTTTTTAGTATACTCAGCCATGGATATGCAAGCGACTTTAGAACTGTCAACTAATTCACATATTCCTTTGAAAAACAAACTTTCATTAATTATTTATTCATTATTATAGTTTCTTAGTGGACAATTGATTTCATTTAACTATTTTTATGCTCAGTTCTATTTATGCCTATTTTCTACATTGGGCATAACTTCATAGCATTTAGGATGAAAATATTCTAGCATACATAGATGTATATATTTACATAACAGTAAGTTTATCTGTGTGTGCAGAATGGTCTATACCAAACTCCTCCCTCATTTTTTGGTCTAGAGACTTGGGACTTAATATATTGAAAATTTGGACTGTGGAACACATTCGATTTGGTATCTAAGCTGTAAAAATATCCGCTAAGTAATCAAAATTGAAAAAAGTAGATCTAGCAAGTGTAAGCTTACTAAAACTGTTACTTCTCTGCATGCACAAATATACATTTTTCCGTTCAAATCGCTCAATTTTGAAGGTTTTCTGATCCATCTGTCGACAGCTGAAACAGTAATGACTAAGGTTTGAGAGCTAAATGCTTGATGGCACCCAAGGCATCTTTCTTTAACTTTTGAAATCATTGGTACAATATAATATTCAATAGAAAATTGGCTCTAATAATAATAAATACAAAATCTGCACGAATCAAAATATCATGTTTAAGCATATTTTATGACTGCACCACAGCGGTGAGGGGCACTACTATATATTGGGTACAATATGATAATCAATAGGGTTTTAACTCTACGATAATAAATATGAAATCCCCATAAATTAAAATATCAAACTTATTCATGACCAGGCAACGCCAGGCGGCTTGCTAGTATATATATATATATATATATATATATATATATATATATTAGAGAATTAGAAGGCGATCACAATGTGAGGAATGAGATATAGTCGTTGTTGTTTTCCAACTATATCTCATTCCTCGCATTGTGATCGCCTTCTAATTGTCTACTAGATACATATCCCACACAATGCTTCAAGCAAACTACATATCAATTCTCTCTCTCTCTCTCTCTCTTTCTCTCTCTCTCTCTCTCTCTCTCTCTCTCTCTATATATATATATATATATATATATATATATATATATATATATATATATATATATATAGTGACATTGTCAGCGTGTATGGAAAAAGTCTCTACCAAACTCGTCTTTGAATGTTTGGTCTACGGAGTTTAAATTTGATATATAAGGTATTGGGACCTGTAGCACACTTTTGAATTGGTTTTTAGCCAGAAAAAATGTCTGCTAAGATGTCAAAATCAAAAACAAAACAGTTAACTGTTGTAGGGTAGATATAATAAATAAATATCTGAATAAGCCCTAGGCAACTGAGGATACACCCAGAAACTGGAATGCATTAAAAATAGAATTAAGAATAAATACAGGAATAGAGACCGAAAAATCATATGGTTTAATCCACCATATTGCCGGCTGTCTAAAATCAACATCGCTAATTTTTTCCTGAAGCTTATAGATAAACATTTTAACATGAACAACCATACACAAGATATTTAACAGAAAAAAAACTGCAAAAAATAGGTATTCATGCAGTAAAAATATAGAAAATCTAATAAAAACACACTATGAAAAAATCAGCAAAGGATATTAACACAAGAAATGTAAAATGTAACTATTAAATTAAAAGTAAATGCTCACTGAAATGTAACTGCATGTTTTAAATCCATTATTGTAAGATATGGTGAGCATTTAAGAACAAAAACCATATGCTGGTTAATTTTATGTAATTCTAGTACTCTCAGGGTGTTTCAACATAGATATAACATATGCCTGGAAGAAATGATTAGGATATTTAAACACGAATATATTAAATAAGAGGGATGGATTAATAGCTACATAGGCGTAGACATAAAATTACAAGTCTATAATGGCAACATTAATATCTACACCATGATCTATATTAGGTTTGGAATAGATTATTTAGAATATTTGCAATCATTAATAAATTATGAATGAGTTTATAAATAACTTCCTCAAATTATTATCTGAGTTATGGAAGACAGTGATCAATCGGTTTATATATGCTTGAGTAGGTACTGTATGGGTGTATGCTGATGTACTTTTAAGCATATATGTATGTGTTTACTTGTGTTTGTATATATATATACATATATATATATATATATATATATATATATATTTATTTCTTCACTCATTTTTCTTAATTAAGCCTCGCCTCGACAGTCGAGTTTCAAATTTCTTCCATTTCTTTTTTACGCACATTTTATCTTTCTTTTAATAATATTATTGGAATTCATTCCCTTCTCCTTGTACCTATTTGTGAATTATTCCACGGATTTCTGCCTTTTGGATTATTTTGGATCATCTTCCAATTACGTGATTCCCTTGGATTTTACTTGTGCGAATGGAAATTTAATTAACTTTCTTGGATTCTGCATTTTTTAGATTTTACCCTCATTGGATATTTATCCTTCACTAGACTATCCATTCACATGAAATCACTTTTTTATTCACTCTATTCCCTCTGCTTCATATTTTGTTATCAAGTAAGATCTATGACTTACTTGTAGTTTCATCATATAATTTTGCAAGCAAAATCCGATCCCACATTTTCCTAAATCCTACCCTCTGATGAGAAGGAAAGTATTTCTTCGAAACTCAGCGGATTAAGGACTATCCACTTATTTAGTGTTTCCTTTTTAAAATTAAATATGTTTTTAACTCTTTTTCAAAGTGTTTTTTATCATGTTTTATTAACTACTTATATATATATATATATATATATATATATATATATATATATATATATATATATATATATATATATATATATATATATAGCCTAAAGATCTAAAGAAGCTTTGAATAAAAAAATGCAAAAATAAAGAATGCAGTTTAAATTCCTGGAAGGAAAAAAATATTTGAACTTTAACCTATCGTAGACTTATCACCTACATAATCCGTAATAATAATAATAATAATAATAATAATAATAATAATATATATATATATATATATATATATATATATATATATATATATATATATATATATATATATATATATATATATATATATATATATATATATACTAGCAGGCCGCCCAGCATTATCCAGTCATAAAATATTCATAAATATCATATTTTAATTTATGCTAATTTCTTGTTTGTTTTAGCCAATTCTCTATTGATCATTACCCAATATATAGTAACAATGATTTCAAAAGTTATAAAAAATATGACTTAGATCACAACCAGAACGTTTAATGCTATAACCTTAGTCGTTATTTATTTCTCCAGCATTGTTTCTGTCTGAGCTAATGATAATTAAAAGATTAAAAATTAAAATTATATATATATATATATATATATATATATATATATATATATATATATATATATATATATATATATATATATATATAAAAGATAAAAAAATTAAACTATGAATGTTTAATTTTGCACATTTCGTATTATCAAATATTTCGTTTTTAGCTGAGAGTTTATTTATTCTAGTATTAATTGTTCCTGGTATTTGCTTAATTATGTATGTAAGTTGATTGAATCTAATGTTAATGTATGAGGGTGCGTTGTTCTCTTTGTTATAAAGTTGAAATATTCCTTCTGTTCTGTTTAGTGTAACGTTTAAGTAATTAATTTCCTTGTAATTTGAGGTGAAATCGATTTTAAGTCCTAGTTATTGTTAATAAAATAGAATGAAGAGACTATATATGGGTATGTATGTATGTGTATGTGCTCGTGTGCGCGTGCGTGTGTATACTCACAATATTTTCTCTCCATTTCAGGCGGGGTTGTTGAATTGATTTCTGTATTTTCATTTCTATAGGTGGATGTTTCCTTTCGCAAATCGCCGGCACTTTGGGCTGAAAAGTCCGGAGATACTTCTTGAACCTGGAAAATCATTAACAGAGACTATACGCATTCACATGACAACTTCTATTAATCTCTATATATAAAAATGTAACTCTTGGTTCGTTCGCAATTAATAGTCTAAAAAAAACCACTGGACGGATGGCTTCCACGTTTTGGTATAATATGTTTACTATATCCATGTGTGTTTTTATATATTTCTTTTTAATTATAACATTATACTTAATTTTTCTATGATAAATAGGTGGTTTTCTTTGTACCGATAGGCCATTTTTTTTATTTAGGGACAATTATTTATTACCACTTCCTGCCACGTGACCAGTGTTTCCAATTTAGCGGTTTTCCTGCTAGATCTGGAGATTTCGTTTGCAATCTAGCAGGGAATTCCAGAAAATCTGGAGATATTTGGCACCCACACACCCGCAATTTTAGATTAAAAAATAAAGAAAAGCGCTTGAAAATACTTTAAAACATAAAATAAATTCATTCATGTAAGTAAAACAAAAGTAGCATTTATCACCTATGGTAAAAATATTTATTGATTATTTGTTTTGTTTTTCACCTTTTTTAAAATATGTTGCACCATTATTGTGATGTTTAATTTGCAGTATATTTCAATTTAACTTTTATTATAAAAAGTTTGAGTTTATGATTTGTTTCCTGCAAAAAAAAAATACCCTCTCTAAAAAAACAGGTAAAACTAGCTGATAAAATATGTAAGCCTTCTGGGGAGCTAACCGCTTCAATATAATTCCACAAACATATAGTGAGAAAACACGGAACATTTTATATATTGAATATACTATATTTATAATTTTTTTATGGTAGGAAGTTAAAATATGGAGTTTTTTTTTGGGGGGGGGGTGAATTAGCGATTTTTGAAAATTTCAGATGATAAAAGTTAAAAATCTAGCGATTTTCTGGACATTTCTTTCTCCTGATCTCGCGGGTTTTTTTCCAACACTGCATCAGTAAAAAAACACTACAGGCTTAATGCAAACAGAATGTGTTTACAATATCGGTAAATTTTCAATGGGTCACATGATTATTGATAATGTAATCATGTGATTGAAATTTAATTTAAATTAACCACACGTGGTTGCTTTCCTATCGAAAAATGGGAGGTACAGACAAAATGAATGCCGACGCTCAAAGTGTATAAACATTTTGACCCCTCCTTTTACTTAAAAATTCACCAAAAATCAGGAAATTAACCAATTTTAATGAAAATTGCAGTATTTATCAAATAATGATCGCAGGATATAATGAACTAATTATTTTTACTTAACTCTTAGTAAAAATGTTTTATTTTGTTTAAACAAAAAATACCTTTACTAAAGTTATGGTTTTCAGTAGTAAATAAAAAACGCAAGAATTTATTTTTGCTTTTTTTATATAAATAAAGCATCGTAATTTGTAACAATAAAACATAATTTTTACAGTAACATTACGAAAAAAGCCCTTAAAGTCCGTATTTATGAATTCGATATAACTCGAAGAAAAATGAATTCTCGCATACTATTCAGGAAATTAAAGATTCAATTAGGTTCCTATTTCAGTCACCTAGATTATTTAGGGTGAAATCTAAATATTTTTTTTTTGCTTAAAAAATAGCATTAATACAGTAAGTTATGTAAAATTTGCAAAGAATGCTCTGCTTTACGGTTGTTGTAAAAATGGAACGGAAATTTGAATTTCGTTCCCTTTTAAATTCGGTACATTTTTACATTACGTCCAACTCATCGTTCACATTCGACACGTTAACTTTTATAGCTTTTCGGGTATGCTAGCAAGGTTAGGGGTGTCTATTCCGAAAGCCGTTCTTAACATGGGTAGATTGGTAGGTGTGTCAGAAATTTCGTGAAAAATAGTGAATAATTCCACCCCGTCTTTCCAAGCTTATAACTCCTCAAAAAATGTAACTCAAGCCCTAATTTTTTTTTCAATTAAAGGAGCAAGGATCAAGGTTTCATTAAAAAAAAAAAACAAAACAAAAAAACAAACAACGTGTTTTTTTTAAAAAAAGGTTTTAAACTTCGGACTTTACAGGTAAATTTCTAAAAAACTACTTTTTTTTGTTTTAAATTTGAATATATTATTTATTAACCTTTTCTCTTCAATTTGTGATATATAACACTTTGGTGAGTAAATTATTTACTTTTTAATAGACATTTCAAAATGGGAGGCGTGAATTATTCGACCCCCTGTCTTTCCAAGCTTATAACTACTCGAAAAATGTAATTGAGTCCTAATTTTTTTTCAATTAAAGGAGCAAGGACCAAGGCTTCATAAAAAAACCCCAAGAAAAAACAAACAACGGGGTTTAAAAAAAAAGTTTTAAACTTCGAACTTTACAGGTAAATTTCTAAAAAACACTACTTTTTTGTTTTAAATTTGAATATATTACTTATTGACCATTATTATTATTATTATTATTATTATTATTATTATTATTATTATTATTATTATTCAATTTGTGATGTATAAAACTTTGGTGAGTAAATTAATTATTTACTTTTTAATAGACACTTGAAAATGTGGGGGGGGGCGTGAATTAAAAAAAAACGTTTGTCTAAAATATTATATTCGGTTTATTGGAAAGAGCATAAAATTTCACATTGACCCTGAAATATCGTAAAAGTCATTACTGTTTTTCAAAAAAAAAAAAAAAAAATATTTCTATTACTTTTAAAACAACTTTAATAGTTTATTTTGGAAGTATAATCCATAAAGAAAATAAACAACCCACTTTTAAACGAGAAATTACTAGTTTTTTTATATTTTATTCGCAGTTTCGTGATAGGGATGTCAAAAATTCCTACAAAAATTCTGATATATCTACTAGATTGGAGTGTTTATTTGTTGTAAACGTACCCGACAACCTATAAATGTCGACATTTCCAATGTGAATGGTAAGCGTGAATGGTAAAAAATAACAAAAAGATATATCAAACTGACTTTTTCGTTTAAAAATGGAATTATTTCCCTTTCGTTATTAACTTTTTTTTTTTTTTTTTTTTATAAATATTTTGTGTTTTATATACATAAAGTACAATTGTTGAATGTTACTGTTTTGATTATATTTGTTTGGGGGGCACAATTAAAAAATTAAGAAAGATTAAAACGAAGCGAAATTTAAGTTTCCGTTCCATTTTTACAACAACCGTAAAACAGCGCATACTCAGCAAGTTTTATCGTAATTTATAAGCATAATGTTGAAACACTAAATCAACATTTTATTTATTTTTTTGCATAATTAATGATGGAAGTATTTTTCTGTTTATTTTCTGAACATCTGTTAAAAAAAATGTATATTCTCTTGAAAAAAGAATCAAATTTTTCTCTACTTTCATTTAACTATTTACAGTGTTCATGTAAAGCATTCATCTGTTCTTTTCATAATAAAAATTCCGTTTTCAAAGAGAAACGTTTACTGCCAAATTTCTTAAAAAAAAAAAGTGCAAGTTTTCCTGAAAAAAAACAACTTTCACCTAACAATTTATGGTAAAAAAGTAATCTTTTTTTTGGGGAAAAAATAACAACTTTTATTGATTAAAAAAATTGCAAAAAATAATAAAAGTAAATAAACGAACAAAATGCAATTTTTCTTGAGGAATGTGTCCCATTTTAACAAACTGAGCCACAGCAACGCGTGGCCGGGTACAGCTAGTATTATATATAATTATTCTTATTTATATTAATATTATTTATTAATGCTAATATTATTTACATTAATTAATATAAATAATATTTATATTAATTAATATTATTTATATTAATTAATATTATTTATATCAATTAATATTATTTATATTAATAAATATTATTTATAATAATTAATATTATTTATATTGATTGATATTATTATATTAATTAACATATGTTTAAAATATGATGAGCTAGGAGTGTCAGAATTCGCATTAAAAAAAGAGTGATTATGTTGACTCGCTATCTTTCGAAGCTTATAACAATATGAATAATGTAATTTAAATCATAATTTTTTTCAATAAAAGAGCAAAGACCAAACTTTAAAATAATAAAAGGTTTTATCGAAAAATATACAATATTTTTTTAAAATCGGTTTTCTTTAAAAAAGATTTCACGAAATTCAACGAATTTTAACTTTATCTTAATATAATAAATATATATAAAGTAAAAAAAAATCACTTATCTGTATAAAATACTAAGCAATGGATGCTTCCATTCTTCATTTATGAGAATTTATCCATAATTGTATTTTATATTCCATGTATTTTTTAAATAAAAGAATTATTTTAAACAACTATTTGAAAAGACCGCCATTACGTAAACATTAATGGTGTTAGCTAGCCGGTGTTTCTTCCTGTTTTGAAATACGGATAAATAGCAGGACTTAAAAACAACACATACACGTAAGCCGTGAAGACTTGTGCGTGAAGAAATATGTGTCACCGTAGGTAAAAAATAATCACATTTTACTTATCAGTTTTTGCCTTAAAAAAAAAACGATTGACGAATTTTTGATTTTTTTTTCTTCTCTCAAAGAAATACATAAGTTTTTGATGTAATATATTTTATTCTTTCTTTATGGAGTGAATGTTTTTTTTAAATACCTAAAAAATAAAGAAAGAAAATATTGAATGAAATAGAAAACATTGTTGTAATTTTACGAAATTTTCTGGTAAATATAACAAGATTATAAGGTCTCACTTAAAAACCAAAACCAAAAAAATTCAATGTGTTTAAAAAAAAAAGTTTTTAAACTTTGGACTTTACAGGTAAATTTGCAAATAACTGCTCTTTTTTATTTCAAATTAGCTTATTTTATTCATTGATCTTTTATCTTCAATTTGTGATATATAAATTTGACGTAAGAAAATTAATTATTTTCATTTGAATAGACATTTCAAAATGGGGGGAAGTGAATTTAAAAAAACGCTTGTCTAGTTTATTAGAAAGAGCATAAAATTTCACATTGAACCTGAAAATATCGTAAAAATTGAAACATTAGAAAAACTTTGATAGATTTTTAAAGTTTAAAAATTGAAAAAATTTAACTTGTAAAATTCAATTGATTTCATTACGTAAAAAATGGCTGCATTTCTATTATTTTTTAAAAAACTTTAATAGTTTATTTTGGAAGTATAATCCATAAAGAAAATAAACAACCCACTTTAAAAAGAGAAATTACGAATTTTTTATATTTTATTCGCAGTTTTGTGTTAGGGATGTAAAAAATTCCCCCAAAATTCTGACACACCTAATGATGTGAATTTTTATTTGTTTTTATTTCTAAAACACACACACACACACACACACACACACACACACACACACACACACACACACACACACATATATATATATATATATATATATATATAGGCACTTACCAAATCTTTTCCATCGTTTTCTTGACAGGAATGTATGCAGCCCAAAAGAAATTCGGGCTTATAGAATCGGCTTCTGAGATGAGGTGAATCGTTTTATCGTCACAAAGAAATTTTCGACCTGAATTTAAAAAAAAATATATTTTTTAGTATTTCATTGTAAGAAGTTTTTTATTTTTTAAGATTAATCAGTTACATTTTAGCAATCATCATCATCATCATCATCATCATCATCATCATCATCATCATCATCATCATCATCATCATCATTTTAATGATTTTTGTGCACAGACATGACAGAAAAGAATAGACACTAAGATAAATATTTTTCCTAAGATTAATATATGCTTATTTATATTTACAGATAAGAACACTGCTAAAATAACTTAGAGTATCACATTAAAATGGCATCTAACAATATTAAAGTATGCCATAAACCAAAAGAGCATCAGACCTATCAAAATTTCTGCGTAGGTCATCATTAAGGTGGCCATAGTCAATGCAAAATAGCAGGAAATCACCACTGTTAATATTGATCGTACAATTCACAAGAGAGAACAAAGAGTGCACAAAACCTCATACGGATCACACCTTTGAAAGAACCTTGCGTTTTGTGAAAAAAAAAAATGTTGAAAAGGATCCTCAGTGCAAAGTCTCTACCGTTGCAACACAAGTTGGTGTCAATCCCACAACAGCTGTCAGGTATCTTCACAAGTTGAGCTACTAGGAAACCTCTTCTTCGTCCTGCCAATATGAAGTGTAAAAAAGATTGGGCTCGTGAGATGGTGGAGAGACCTATAGCATTTTGAACTAATGTCATTTTCTCTGATGAGTCATGATTTGCATTATTTCCTGACAGTGGGCAGTCATGGGCATGCAGGCTCTCTCACCAAAAGAAAAAGACCGCACCCAACGCTGAAACATAGGGGATTCCTGGGTGATGGTATGGTGTGCAATTTGGAGTGATGGTCACTCAGACCTGGTGGCGTAAGGAGGAAAAATCAATTCTGCTAAATATGTTTCAATATTATATGAAGGAATCCTACGAATATTCTCAAGTGGCAAAATGAACCAAGTTAACTCCTTATTTTTGGGAGACGAGGCTCCTTGCAACTCTGCTAGGGCGACACAACATTTGTTGAGCTAAAATGGGGTTAATAAACTTCTGTGGTCAATTGAAAACCTTTGGGCGTATTAGATCAGAACCTCCGCAAAAAGAACTGGAAGCAGTCTTTTAAGCCTGAAGTTTTAGCATTATTGCATCAGACATGGCAAGAAATTCCTCAAGATGATATTTTTCAAGAGTCCTAACATTAAAAACAGCAAAGGGGATGCCAACCAAGTATTAGTTAATTCATTCATTATTTTTTCATTTTGTTTTATAAATGATATGTTTATTGAAATAAACTGTTTCTGTGGGTGTCTGTTCTTTTCTGACATGTTTGTGTACATGCAGATAATCAAGAGCAGAATGCATTTTCTTCTTTTTGCCCTCAACAAATCATACCAGAAGCAATGGCAGCCTGTTCAACTTTATTCGCTTCTAAGCTAAGACGAAATACTTGAGCTGCTTTTCGCTGCTGCTGCAGCATTGGCAGCATACTTTGAAGAAACATTGCAGCAACTCATCAGCTGCTTTGCATATGCATGCACAGTGTTTCACATGACCATCAGCTAAAAAAAGACACCCCCAACTAAGATGTAAGCATTACGCCAAACATCACCATTGACTACTGAGAACTTCAGAAACTTTGTCTCCATCATTTCCAGCAATCTATCCTTCGACTCTGAACTCCACAAACGTATCAGCAATGTGGCAACAACTATGACTCGCTTAGCAAAGAAACTCTTGAACAAGATGTTGAATACCAAGATGAAGGTGTATCGAACTTGAATGACTAGCACACTGCTCTGTGGCACTTAACCATAATCCCAAAATTCATATCAAGAGAACAAACTAATCACTAGGGCTATGACAACAGCATATTCTTTTCATTGATTTTACTCTCGAGTATATATCCGACAGTTATGCACAATTAATCAACTGAGGATCACATCACTCTACATAAAAACATAAGATATCAATCGATATATACCAGAGAATCAAAACAAGGAAAAGAATATGCTGTTGTCATAGCCCTACTAATCGCCCTCTACCTGCATTTTCCTGAAAATAACCTGGCAGAAACATGTCTCAAATAAGAGCATCTTTAATCAAGCATATTCGCTCTGCTCAACAATAACTCCAGTTGCTTGGACAATGGGAGGATTCCAAAGGATATTCTATACGGTAAGCTGCAACCAACTTCAGAGCAGCACGAAGACCTAGTCTTATGCTATACGATTGTCTGCATGACGAGGCCAAGTGGCATCAGCCCAGCAAACTGGGAATGTGTGAAGACTACAGCTGCTGGAGAATTGCTGTGACTGTTGACAAGAGTTGCACCCTGACAATTATTTGTAATGTAAATAGAAAAGCTTTTTTCATGGGAATAGCTCCAGACTAGATGTGAAGTCACTTGATGTAAAGAGCTAACAAGAACGAAATATGATTATCACAAACATAGAAGATAGCTATTGGCCTTAGTCTTGAAATTGTCACTATCGCAATTGAAATGACTAAAATCATAGGTAGGAGGAAAGCAGTCAGCACTTAGAGAGTTCCACAAGACTGCAGTTTTTGGAAAGAAGCTACTTGAAAAAGAAACTGTATTATAATGAGGTAGAAAAAATGATGGAGATCATTAGACCAACAAGTTAAACAAGTTGGAACAAAATAAGACTATTCTGAATAGAAACATAATTGCCATAATAGTATTTATAGAAAAGACTGAGACTAGCAACATCACGTCTGTGAGAGAGAGAGAGAGTTTAGAGAAGAAAAAAAGGGTAAGGCTGATCAAATTATCGATACGTTTCTATCAAGAACCCTTAATTGAACAGAGATTCAGCAACTGAAATATGACAACAGTGCTCTATGTATGGTCTGATAGTGAATTTCGTGAGAAAGTATTTGGAACAATATTATGATAAGCAGAAAATTCAAAGCAAACTTTATTGTGAGCAAAACAAAAGGTATTTATTCAATTATTATAATAGATTTTTTTAATTTACAATCCACACTGTATTTCTGCTGTACTGAAAAGAATATGAAAATATAACAGTATATCTTTGTTGTCAGTGAAAGTTATGAATGGTGGGTTGTTAGAAGGGAGATGCATGCATAGGAATTCGATGGACTCATTCTTCTCGGGTCCAAACTATGAACCAACTACAATACTCATTTCGGGTTGTCATTTAGATGTCCTCTTGGAATGGAATCGTCACTATCGCCACACTTCAAGGGTGTTTTATTCAGCGATCATCATTTAATGAATTGATCTGACATTGGTCCAACTGGATTACACTTTTATTGTCAAAAATTACCTTCTAAAATCCAACATTTAACTTATCTTTTGACAATCGATCATGTTCATTGTTTCTTCCTTACACATGTGACTGATGTCAGGTTCATTATTTTTATTCAAATGACTTTTTTTGTACACCTGATAATTATTTTATGTTGTTTCTGGCATATCCTCACCAGCTGAACCTATCATTGTTAAAAACGATTGTCTCGTTATAATAGCAACAAACAACCACACCTCAAAGAAGCAAAAGATATGATTTCTCTGCTGACAGCGTGGGAAAACCAAGAGAACAAAAAGACGCAAGCAGTGTGGCATATTGTGAAACACTCAAGAATTGTGTCAGTGTCTTAGTCGGGCCTACCTATGGCAAAAATGATATCGTCCAAGAGCCAGAGAAAGACATTGCCAGAATCGTCCAGAGAGTTGTGTCAATGGCAAAAATGTTTGGGATCATATTGAGTTGACGGAAGCATTCGGATTATGTTTAGTGTTTGGTTGACTTGACGGTTGTTGAAAGTGATAACAATATAATTTTGGTTCCATATCTCTTCCCTTGTGAAGCTACACACTATTCTGGCAATTATGGTCTCTGACCCAAAGCTTATAGCGGTGTTTGATGGCAGTGACTTTAGACAGTCAATAGTGGAAAGCTGAGCTGATATGTCAACAGATTGAGGTGAAGCATATTGAGTGTGACACCCCAATGCGTTTGTTAGGCATATGCTGTGTACTAGCACTTGGATGAGGAAAAGTGTGCAGATTTTGATTGCGTGAAGAAAACGCTTTGCCTTGGATCCCTTCACCGCATGGAAGCAGTTTGCAGCATGCCACCTCCAACCAGTTGAAATGATCAATGTTTTTTTGGCAGAAATATGCAGGCTTACGATCCTGTTTGGCGGCAAATCAGATCAGTGCCTGCAATGTGCATTCATTGCTGAATTGCCTAAATATGCAGAGAAACTATTACGAGCATCCTCCCAAATTGAGAACCTAGATCTGTCACACATGCTGGCGCACATTCGCGTCATTTTAAAGAACTACACTGGAGATACAGAACTACACAGTTAGAATCATGCACATCTTAGGAGACAGATACTCCCCCGTGGTGTTATTAATGTGATGGACCCAATCATAAGGCACGGTTGTCTACTGGATCATCAGAAGTACTGGTGTCAAGTCCCAAAGAATCATCACGTGTTATTGATGTCAGTGGCATGGGAACATTATTCGATTTTGTACAGGAAATGAGCAAAAGGGCAAGAATTCAGCATTACTCAAACGATGGAGACTTGATTTGTTGCTCAAACTCTTGTAAAAGTTTAAGCTGTAGATGGAGACTACCTAGATTTGATTTGTTGCTTGGGTTGGACACAATCAAGCGGCTGGGAGGAGGAGCTGTGACAAACGTTTGCACAATTCAGGAAATCAAGTTTTGCTTCTGTCACTCTTACTGAGCCTGATTTTACCATGGAATATAAAAAGAATACTTGGAAGTGGACTGCATCATGGAAATGGGCTGGTGACCAACCGCCAATTATGTGGAAAAATAAAAATGAAAAAGTTTCAAAGAATATTTTGAGAAATTTTCTCTGGCAAGCAAACCCTCAAAACAGCTGAGACTGGACTCACATGTGTTGGAATTATGTGTCCAGACAAAGAAAACTACAGTAATCCCCCATAAACTTACTTGTCGAATCGTCTTTTCATTGTGCAGGAAATTGATTGGCTACTTCCTAGTGTATGACTGGTTACATGTCGCCACAGCGTTTGTGAAACGAAGGGTAAATATTGACAACTGGATGATGAAATGCAAGATGATCAAAGACATTTGTTCGAAAGTGACCCAGGACGATCGAGTAAAAGGTGATTAGTGTATCGATGGGCAAGAAGTTACATTCTGTAGATGTTAGTTACCATTGCTTTCCACAACTACGCCATTGCCATGGTTGTGGGAAGCAATGGTCCCATGGCAGAAGAAGCAAGCTGTTTCCGAGTGGTGCATGAGAACAAACATCTAAACTTGGCTGAGTTTGATGCTGTGTTGCGAGGTGTCAACTTTGCACTGCAATGGAAAGTCAAAACCATTCATTTACAAACGGACTCTGCATGGGTATATTGGTGGATAACTGACATCTTGTCTGGACAGACAAGAATGCACACCAAAGCAGACTCTGAAATGTTAATCAAGCATCGTCTCCGTACATTCTGAGAATTGTTCTCAGAATATGCACCAGATAACCAGGATAGGAAGAAAACACAAAAGGTGTGATGTGTTTTATAGAGAAGGACGAGATAATCCACACAAATTGCTGAGAGTTGCTGAACTTATAAATTACCAAACTAAGAAAAAGAGTCAGTATGCCTGATGAAAAAACATCTGTCAACAAAAGACACGCTTGAATATGGAACAAAACGGTGAAAAAAAAAATCCCGTTTACTGTGAACCATAATACTTCAAACTCTACAGAGCAAACTATTTTGGCTAACAAATAACCAAATGGAAATGGCAAGCAAAACATTTGACATTTGGCTGAATCCGGAATTTCATGGCATCTCATCTGATTACAGTTTCTGAATGGTTTGACCAGGTGGGGCTGGTGTGCAAGATGTTTGGTGTTGACAACTTTGAGTGTGTTTTAGCACTCAGGCTTAGAGGTGGTTTTAAAGCAAGTGAAAGAATCCCTCCTTATAAGTTTTAAGTTTTGCATTTGACAAGTTTGTTTCTCATTAGATAAACTATGGACGAATACTTGGGTGACCTACCGAACTTAGCACATCTAATTTAAGAAAAACCTTCTGACTGATTGTTCAGTTGTGCTTTTATGTCAGGACTTCCCAATTCCATTAGACAACCATTGCATGGATCCTCAAGGATGGAAAGCATAACTTTAGAACAGATTCTTCCTATGGCTCCATGTCGCATACAAAAGAGGTAAAGGTAGATGAGTCTACAGCAGCCAGGCAACACAGAGTTCTTCCTCATGTGCCTGTAGACCCAGTTTCAACCTTGATCAGCATCTGATATGTTTCCAATCCTCTAACGGTGTTGTTCATCACCAAATGACAATCTCATTAACCTTTTATCCTGAAGCCTTCGAGCATTAATAAGCAATAATACATGAGAATATATAAAAAGTGTGTAAAATGGACTGATATAAATCTGGTACAATAATATATAGTAACATTTCTTTATCGTTTCTTTGATAACTTTTTTCCTACAAAATCAAAATTGGATCCTAGTCCGTTAGTTTTTTAGGTTGATCGTTGTAGCATACCGTGAAGAAGAAGAATACAATGTAATTCGATTTAATTCCTTCTAGAAAATATGGTGTCCAGATCGGAATTATTTTCAAATAATAAAAAAATGAAACTCTGAATAGAGTTACTTTCATTTGATTGAGAGAAAAATATTTTGGAATAAAAATGTTTTTTCACTTCTAAATTATTTTTTATAACAACACCGCAATACTGGGTTAATTGTTACTCTAAAAGGCTCCACCACGAACATGACGTTACGATAACTAAATTCTCATATTTCATTTCTTTAATAAATCTGCGATTTGAATGTACTCGTCAGGTTGATAGATATGCTGAATGCTGTAATTTTGGGTTAGGGTTAGGGTTGTCTTGCCCTTTTCACGACTGAGTTTGGAGAAGTTGTTGTCAGACTAAGACAAGTGACTTTCGTTTCTGTCTTGCTACCTTTTTTCTGTGACTTTTCAGAAGTAGGACACGTTTACTTACGGCTTCAGTTTAGATTGCTGGATCCTCCCACTCCAGAACCATGTTTCTTTGAGAACGACAATTCATGATGTAACCGTAAGAACAGATGTTGTTGGCAACTTAATAATAGTTTATTTACTGGTCAATTGATGCATTACAAATTCAAGATGGCGGACTTTAAAAAGCAGATTAATCATCATCACCAGCGTAACTCTTTCCTCCAATTCCAGTCCTTCCTTACCATCTTGAAGGCCTTTGCAACATGGTGTTGTCAGAGATATACCGTCTAGAAGTTTAGTTCATGGCACGGCCGCCCAAGGTGGATAGATTTAGTATCAAGCAGTATTAGATCCGCAACTCGTATAACAGGGCACTTGTAAAAATCTGGAAGGTGTTGGCATATTGGTCTTTGCATGTGGCAAGTAAAGATGTGTCGGGTGTAGAACTGCATATGGTTTGATAGTAGCAATGTTGCTTTGTGTGTTCTGGGTTAAACTTTCCTCGACTTGTATGCAACTGCTGAACCTTGGTCTCGATGTCGGAAGTGGGGTGATGTAATGTTGCCGGTTAACAATAACTGCGACTAGTGAGGTGGATTTCATAATCCTGAGGCACAATTATCAATCAATTTTATTGGAAAAAGTAGCAACTTGCAACACGCCATTCAAAAAGACAGAAGATATTGCATCTATATACCATCTAAATGTTTGTCCAATGCGACTTTAAACCTAAATATGATAGACATTATCATGACTATCTTTCAGAGAGCAGAAACACGGACACTGTTGGCTTTCTTTGTGGTACATCTTCTGCTGATAATTGGTGTAAAAAAATCCTCTAAACGTAGATTTACATTCTTGTTGATTCTCTCACATTATTTTCTGCTCGAGTGAGGACAGATTTATTTTTTGAAATCGTTCTTAGCTGAATTTTATTTGTCTACTAAATTAAGCTAAATATAATACACATTATCCACCTGTAAGCCTAGAGACTGTGTTAGGAGTACATCATATACATAGAACTATAAAAACACAATATGTTTAGTATATACATAATATACTTAATTTACATAGATAAAGATAGAGATTACTTCCCTGATGCCAAGAGACAGCTTTTTACATGTAAAAGCCTCGAACAGACAATGCATATTATTATATCAGGAATTACAAATAATACTAATACTTCAGTCTGCTATTACCGATGCTTATGTTCGCTTGTACACAAGTAGTGTTATTTTGTTTATACGTATTTTTATATGTAGAAAAGGAAATAGAGATAAGAGATAAACGAAAACCAAATAGAACAGATATCTACTATATAGAAAGCAGTTGTCTGTGTGTATTGTGTTTGTATGTCCAGCTAAAATAGAAAAGTAAAAAACAAACACCCACAAAGTTTGGATATTCTTGATCAGCATTGCCCTGAATGAATAGTATCTAAAATTTAGAAAAATAATTTATTCTAGGAGTCAACTGGGCGGTTTTTCTGTACTAGTTCAGAAAGAAAATGCCAAATCATTGCTTGAAGAATTGATTATATAAAGAAGGAATGCCTGTGTGTATGTCCAGATAGATAGATAGATAGATAGATAGAGAGAGAGAGAGAGATAGAGAGAGAGAGAGAGAGATAGAGAGAGAGAGAGATGCATTAAGGAGGGAAAGATAGAGATGTATATAGAGAGGTTACGATATAGAAGAATTAGTAGAAATACCGCATAGTGCTACTAGTCACAGATTATAAAACGCATGTAAATAGTAAGTATATCGGCTTCTTATTTTATTGAGGGCTTATTCATGATTAGAGCCACAACCAGAAAGCAAAGTACATTCATAGAGAAAATACATGTGGAGAGAGAGAAGCAAAAAGTGGGCAATAAAGATCGTGGCGGAGTGAAATAGACACACATTGTGTATTATAATTATATTGCGGATTTGTGCAAATAAATGAAGTGATAGGGTTTCCTTTACCGAAATTGGACTCTTTCCTGAAGAATTTCCTATGAATCCTTTTCACATGTGCCAACTCTTTTTCAGAACCAAATCTGAACTTCTTCATTCGGTTGGCTGCTTCCAGGAATAGCAGTGGTGCGACAACCTCATGTTTGTCGAGAAAAATGCGAAAGTCTTGGCGGTAACGACGAGACCGGAAGATTTCTTCCAAACATCTGAAGAGACCAAGAAAGATAATTTTAATCAAAGCAATTTGAAAATGAAAATACTAATCACGATATATATATATATATATATATATATATATATATATATATATATATATATATATATATATATATATATATATACATACATACTATGTACAGACACACACACACACACACACACACACACACACACACACACACACACACATATAGTAGATTCAAAATAAACACTCAGCAATATTTATCCATATATACATTTCAGATTCAGAAAACCACTTTATTTTCAAAATTATATTTAAGTAAAGTTTAAGAATATATGACTTTCCTACTTTTACATTAAATGGATCTGATATTGTTAAAAGGACATTCAATGGCAAGATTGAGAAAGATTATTGAGTATTTATTTATGGAGCTTCGTTTAATATTTGAATACTACCTACATATAGTGTTTGAAAACTTAAACCCTAATATTAACCATAGAATTTTGAACCTCTTCTACAACCTCAACATTTTTAGACATTTTTTTTTAAAGACCAAATTTATTACACAGCCACAACATTACAAACAACAAAAAAATTAAAAAGAGAAACATTATTTGGTTTACACCACCATTTTCACTTAACATATATAAGTACTGTGTTCTTAAACCTTCAGATATCTAGTTGTATGTAGATCATAACTTCCCAACACACTATAATTTACACATTCTCTTCAATAGAAATTAAATTAATGTTAGCTTTTCATCAAGTATAAAATCACATCCAACTCTATGCTTTCGTGTTCATATAATCCTAATCAATGTAAAGTGAAAATCGTTGTGAATGAGGTAAGCAGTTAACCTAATATTCCAATCCAAAGGAAGATTTACATTAGGATGACGTTAGGCAAAGTTAGACAATGCTTCTAGGCGCATACTGCACACTTAAAACATTAGAATGAGTGCTCAGCTATTGCTGGGGATTGTAAAACCTAAATGACAAAGGTGTTTCAATAATGAAGTGTTTAGGAGCACCTAAGGAACATATATACCCATTTCCAATTTATAACCTAAAAACAGAAATTTAAAAGCTATCACTTCATTGCCAACTACATATCTGAACGTTTTTTTATGATTTTTTAGAAAACCACGGTTGCAATAAGCCATCATTGTGATGTTGAATCTGCTTGTTTTCTGAGCTCGAAACTGATTGCTACAACTTCTTTTCCGACTGGGCCAATCAGAGGTCATCTCCCAGGCGAGCTGAGCACAGATATAAAGGTTAACACATGATCTACTTCCACTTTTCTGGCCAGGAGACCAAATCGAGCTGACTCATTCCACGGCAATTCTTTCACCCCAATCTTTTATAACCCCTCATACACATACATGGTCCTGACTTCAACACTTGTGTACGGTATGCATTCTTCATGTATGAACTCTTTTCTCTTCAAACAGAACTTTTTAACCTCTTGTCTTCGTCTCTACTTTAGACATCTTTCTTTCCTTTACTTTCTTTTTTTGGAGGGGGACGGACTACGTTTATCAAGTTTGGATGTCACTTTAGGAAGAGAATTAACGAGTAAACGGTGAAACAACAGAGGAACTTAGGTAGGTTTAATTATATAAAAAGAACTTATTTACATTAAACTTGAGGTGTGTGTTGAAAAAAAAATGGTAGCGAAAGAGGAAAAGAACGGGGAAAAAAGAGGATAGTGGATTCAATAAGTTGGTAATTAACTTTTGCCCGGGTGGAGAATATTGGCACAAGGACGAAATAAAAAAATAAATAAATAAAAAAAAAATAGATAGAGAGAGAAGTAAGATCGAACTCGAAAAATTATGGTAATTAGTCTTCCTTTCTAACCATTAGGCCAAAGAAGATAGTGAATTCAATGAATTAGTAATTAAGTTAAGAATCATAGGAGTCGCCACGCATGTGCAAAAATGAACGTTGCTTTTAAATCTGGCCGGGGGGCTAGGTAAGGTTCCTGCTTTTTGTCGTGGTATTTATTTACTTTCCTATGAAAGCAAATTAGACACAAGGTCGTTTAAAAAAAAGAATTTTCTCAGTATGAAGGGTTTACCCTACCAATGTAGGACCAACCGATGACGAATTAACTTAAGTGAAGCATCAGAAATCCAGGCCCAAAGGCCAAGAAATACTTTGCTGCTTTTTCAAACAGTTTTGCTTTGTACAAAAAGCCAAACAAAGACCCGAGACGATGCCACGGTGGGAATTTTGTTTAACTCGATCAAAAAAAAAAAAAAAAAACACGATAGAAACGGTGTCAGTTTGTGAATCTAAAATATTATGAATTATAGCCCGGGGAGTATATGAAAACTTCTTGCGGAATCGAACCAACGCGAGAACCCCAGCCAAAAAGCTCGTGCCCATTTTGCCTTTTATACATTAGACTAGCCTGGGTGCCCGGTGTTTAAAGGTGTTTAAAGGTGTGTGTTGAGCAAAGAAAAAAAGGTGGTAGTAGGCAAAGGAGGAAAAGAACATGAAAAAAAAACAAAAAACGTGACGTATTTTCTGTTGCGCCTATCGCCAAACCGCCACTGACGAATGTTTAAATTAAGGCTAGTCAATCGAAAAGAGGGGATGAATTTCGGAAATATCGGCGAAAAAAGCGACCCCTCCCTGTAGTAAAATGCCCAGTTGAGGATGAAGGAGTTAATGTTTTTAGCTAAATTTTCGATATTTGTAGTCCAAAGGGTCGAGCTTCAAAACAATATCAATCTCGTGAAAATCCGTCGCCTTTGTCCAACGTTTTAGGCAGACATACATACATAAATACATATACAGACAGACAGGCAGACAGACAGGTGAGATTTATATTATAGATTAATGAAAACAATTCAATAAAGTTGCTTTAAACAATAGATATGGGCGTTCATCTCTTTTTTTCTAAATGCGACACATATTTTAAACGTTGTTTATGGCGGTTGTTATTATTGTCTTTGTTTTATGTCTTTGTCTCACGTATTTACTTATACGAGAGAACCTATGATTTTGTCAGTTTTTATTTCAACTTCTAGTGAAAACACATAATTCGATTTTTATTTATGATTTTCTAATTTTCTTATTTTTTGCAAACAAATTCGTAAATATGACTATTATTTGATGATATGTTGGAAATTTGACAATTACATCATGCCTCCCATTGTATTTGTTTTGGACCAATCAAACTCGCTGATTGTTTTTGCTGCGGGGTTCGTCTTAGCGGGCTTTTTGCATTGCGTGCCTCTTCTTTTTCAATTCCACTCAAGCAGCCGTACAAGAAGGATGGAACCCAGTTCCACAAGATACAACCATGATAAAGGACTGGAACTACAACTCTCAAAATGAGGATCATTGCGTGCCTCTTCCTATTCGTCTCCTTGAAACTTTTACTAAATGATTAGGCTCAATAATCATTGCTTAAGTCCGCCTGAGACTTTTAGGTCTGAATTGCCGACCTGTTATCAAGGACCTTTCCTTCTATGAACATTAATTATGAACTTCTGTAATATCGTCTCAATGCGAGAATTGAATCAAAAAATTCCCCCCCCCAAAAAACTGAAAAATGGGAAAAATGGAACCCAATATTATTTTTACATATTTTGATGTAAACAATGAAAACCACGGGATATTTAAAATTATCTCAAAAATCAAAATAATTGATAGATTTTTACAAATTTATTTTAAAAACGCCGAACTATGCATAAACTGAAATAAAATAATATACGACAAAATTCTCATATTTTGCACCGTTCAGTGCGATCTTATCAGAAATTTTCTTTTGGGGGATTGACATCTTTTTTTCTTTTTTGCATATTAAAATATATTTGAATGATAAAATATATTTAATGTGGCCGATTGATATGATTTTCATCGATTTTTCTGTATTTTTTGTATTGACTTGTTAACATCTAAGAGTTACTTCCCTTGGATAGTAATAAAGATATAACTAACTCAAGATAATTACAAAAAAAAAAAATCAAATTAAATGCAAACAAACAATCAAAAAAGTTAATATCTTATATGTTTGGTTCATTACTTATTATCTGACCTAGTACAAATTATTCCAAGTTTTAGTTCAAAAAGTAAAATAAAGTATTTTTTAAATTTAATTTAATGTGTCTCATTTTTGTGAGAAGAGTTCGTAAATAGCATTTTGAATGCATAAGTACTCCTTATTTTCCATCTACAAAATGTCCGCACTCTGACTAAGCAATAACATTTTTCTTATGCCGAAAACTCCCCAAAACTCAGCTGAAAAATGGTTGGACAAAAAGAAAAAAAACAAAAAAAAACAAAAAAACAAACAAAAAACAAACAAACAATGAAACAAAAACAATCTCTTTTCTCGGGTTGATCACTTTGGGGGGGGGTTACGTTTTTCATACTTCTACGAACCTGGGTTAAACGAATTGTTATACTTACTCAGGAGGATACTTTGGACGTTCGATTCCCATTTGTCTGGTAATTCCGCTATATTTAACCAAACACTATGTAATGCTGAAAAAGAAACAAAGCATATTTCAAATAGAATAAACATATATAGAGTTTTGTAGTGTGGTCTTTAGTAGGGCCATATTGGATGACGATTGTGTCTTTGCATAGTAAATGAAGGATATATCTATACATCTATATATATATAAATGTAACTCTTGGTTCGTTCGCAATTAATTGCCTAAAATACCACTGGACGGATGGCTTCCACGTTTTGGTATAATATGTTTACTATATCCATGTGTGTTTTTATATATTTCTTTTTAATTATAACATTATACTTAATTTTTCTATGATAAATAGGTGGTTTTCTTTGTACCGATAGGCCATTTTTTTTTTATTTATTACCGCTTCCTGTCACGTGAGCAGTGTTCCCAATTTAGCGGTTTTCCTGCTAGATCTGGAGATTTCGTTTGCAATCTAGCGGGGAATTCTAGAAAATCTGGAGATATTTCGCACCCACACACCCGCAATTTTAGATTAAAAAATAAAGAAAAGCGCTTGAAAATACTTTAAAACATAAAATAAACTCACTCATGTAAGTAAAAAAAAGTAGCATTTATTGCCTTTGGTAACAATTATTTATTGATTATTTGTTTTTTTTCACCTTTTTTTCGGCTAACCATTCTTAAATCTCTCTATAAAATCGATTTTTCCAAGTACATTTTAGGTGGGGGGGCATTCCAACCTCCGAAGTTTAGTTTGAAATACGATCTAATCAACCTCGCTTAATTTAGAAGTATTTAGTCGAAAATTGTAAAAAGCAAGAAACAACAACAACAAAAAAAAAACACTTATACCAATACAGTAGAATTTAATTATCTACCAACCTAAATACTTTTAACATGCTAAAACAAAGTTTTTTTGTTTTTTTATTTTTCTAATTTCAAAATATGTTGCACCATTATTGTGATGTTTTGTTTGCAGTATATTTAAATTTAACTTTTATTATAAAAAGTTTGAGTTTATGATTTGTTTCCTGCAAAAAAAAAAAAATACCCTCTCTGAGAAAACAGGTAAAACTAGCTGATAAAATATATAAGCCTTCTGGGGAGCTAACCGCTTCAATATAATTCCACAAACATATAGTGAGAAAACACGGAACATTTTATATATTGAATATACTATATTTATAATTTTTTTATGGTAGGAAGTTAAAATATGGAGTTTTTTTTTGGGGTGGGGTGAGTTAGCGATTTTTGAAAAAATTAAATATTTTAATATATTATTTATTGACCTTTTCTCTTCAATTTGTGATATATAAAACTTTGGTGAGTAAATTAATTATTTACTTTTAATAGACACTTGAAAATGGGGCGGGGCGGGGCGTGAATAAAAAAAAAACGTTTGTCTAAAATATTATATTCAGTTTATTGGAAAGAGCATAAAATTTCACATTGATCCTGAAAATATCGTAAAAATAGAATCGATAGAAAAATTTTGATAAATTTTTAAAGTTTAAAAATTGAAAAATATTGAGTTCGTAAAATTCATTACTGTTTGAAAAAAAAAATTCTATTACTTTTAAAACAACTTTAATAGTTTATTTTGGAAGTATAACCCATAAAGAAAACAAATAACCCACTTTAAAAAGAGAAATTACGAGTTTTTTCAAAAATTCCTACAAAAATTCTGATACATCTACTAGATTGGAGTGTTTATTTGTTGCAAACGTACCCGACAACCTATAAATGTCGACATTTCCAATGTGAATGGTAAGCTGGAATTATGTAAAAAATAACAAAAAGATATATCTTACTGACTTTTTCGTTTAAAAATGGAATTATTTCCCTTTCGTTATTAACTTTTTTTTTCTTTTTTTTCCTAAATATTTTGTGTTTTATATACATAAAGTACAATTGTTGAATGTTACTGTTTTGATTATATTCGTTTGGGGGGGGGGCACAATTAAAAATTAAGAAAGATTAAAACGGAGCGAAATTTAAATTTCCGTTCCATTTTTACTACAACCGTAAAACAGCGCATACTCAGCAAGTTTTATCGTAATTTATAAGCATAATGTTGAAACACTAAATCAACATTTTATTTATTTTTTTGCATAATCAATGATGGAAGTACTTTTCTGTTTATTTTCTGAACATCTGTTAAAAAAAATAATAATTTGTACATTCTCTTGAAAAAATGAATCAAATTCTCTACTTTCACATAACTATTTACAGTGTTCATGTAAAGCATTCATCTGTTCTTTTTATAATAAAAATTCCGTTTTCAAAGAAAAACGTTTACTGACAAATTTCTTTTAAAAAAAAAAAAGTGCAAGTTTTCCTGAAAAAACAACTTTCACCTAACAATTTATGGTAAAAAATTAATCTTTTTTGAGGAGAAAAAATAACAACTTTTATTGATTAAAAAAATTGCAAAAAATAGAAGGGTCACCATTTAGGAAGTGCAAAAAAAAAAACAAAAAAAAAACAGCGTTTTATAAATAAAATTTGAGACAAACGAAATATTACAGTATTTTTATATTTTCAATTTTATTAGCAGTTAAAAGTTATTTTCAAACAGCAAATGTTCATAGTGCCAACACGTCTTTGGAAAAGAAAGTTGAGTTAATAGTCACAAGTCCAAATGTGAATAATATGCGTATAGAAGTTTCTAAGTTCACGTTGGTTTATTACTGTCACATAGATGTGTTTGTTTAGGGGTTTGAAACAATTTTTATTAGTTGAAAATACTTTGAGTCCTGTGGAAACTTATTAACTTATTAAGTGACGAAGAAAGCAAATCGAAACGAAACAGAGAAAAAAAAGAGAGTATGCGTAGATTCCATGACCAAAGCTTCTTTCTTAGAACTGCACGCCTGTGGAATTGTCTTCCATTTTCCTGCTTTCTGGCTGACTGCAATATGGTTGTCTTCAAGTCTAACATAAACAAGTTCTTGATGAGCCGTTCCATATAAGTTAACAAATTTACTGAATTGATTACTATATTGTCCAATTTCTACTGTACACTCTTAAACCCTTATCCTCGAGTGGCCTCTTGGCCTTGATAATGTGGTGATGCCTGTGTAAATAGAGAGTTGCAATATATCGATACTTTACTACTACTACTACTACTACTTCTACTAATAATAATAATAAAAGAAGTAGAACAAGAAACAACATTGCCATCTATTATTATTATTAACTACAAGAATGCTTCTCATCTAAGCATTGCTAATTGAGTGCTTAAGGGTGCACAAAAGCATCAACCTTATACAAAGAAACCAAGGAAAACATCGAGACCGAAATTCACACTTGACAAAAATAACACACACACACACACACACACACACACACACACACACACACACACACACACACACGAAATGGTCATGAAAGGCCAAGGATGAAGAATACCAACCGGAGGTCCACTGGAAGTGTCCAGAGAGTACTGGAATTTTTGGATGATTTATTGCCGCTCAAATTCAATGATGAACGGCTGTTGCGATGAAGATTGTTGAATTATCTGCCCTATTCCTTTTTGTGTTCCATCTCTTTTGAATCATTGATCGAGTGGTCTCCATCAATTCGCTTCCTATTCCAGTAGCATTTTTCCAAGATCTGCAGACTTGTGGAATTCCCTTCCTGCTGACTGCTGACTATAACCTTCGTCTTTTCAATACTAAGGTCAATAGGTATTTTTGTCTTTGCGATAATCATATTTCATTCTTGTTAGTTTTTTTTATATCAAGTGGCTTCATGCCTTGTCTGGAGCGATTTCCATAATGAAAATAAAACAAAATAATTTGCAACGGTTATCGAAAGAAACGTGGAGTGTCGGAAATCTGAGGAGATTTGCTGTCACATAGACACCAGGAACACCAGTGTCTATTTCAGTAAACAATGGCTTACAATAACTTGTGTTGCAATACTGTGTACATATTTGCAAACAAAAAGGTAAAAGGAAAAACCTATTCGAAAAATAAATAAAAATACAAGAAAAGCTGATGAAAACATTCAGAATCTTCAACATTTGTACACTACTAGAGATGAAAAGGGAGAAAATTTGAAACAGCAATCGCAATGAAACTATCCAACCAAAAAGAGATGGTGTGTGGGGGAGGGGGGGATAACAACCAACGAATGCTGTTTTTCATATTGACTTTCAATTGTAAAAAATTTCCAGTTGGCAGTTTCCTTCAGCAGAAACAAAAATATACACTCAAGAATTATCGCGTATAAAAAGACAAACACATAGCTGTCTTCCTCTTTTCCATTTTTTTCTTTTATTATCGACGCACATCAGAACGACCCTCAAAACACAAGAGGAACAAACTACACAACACCGACAGCACATACACATATAAGTTCACAGAAACTACACTATATATATATATATATATATATATATATATATATATATATATATATATACTATAAATTTGTTTTTCTTTTGTGTGTATTGGTATTCATATAAAAAAAAACCCTCTTTTCTTTTTATTTAAAAAGAAAATACAATTTTCTTATATATGGGTTGTGGAATTTCATTCACTAGCAAAAGATCTAGCTAATTTGCATATTCTTTTAAACATTCATTTTAATTAATTCCCTATTAGTTTTTTCGGTTTTCTTATGGGATGATCATCTTTAGTTAACTATTACGTGTAATTATATTCATGCAGATATTCTACATGATTTATACTTGCATAATATTTGCGTAAAAAGTTTACACTAAACACAAAATTTATGTATACGTATATATTTTTGTTTAATCTATAAAAGTGAACGTGTCTGTGTGTCTGTGTGTCTGTGTGTGTACATTTTCCTACGCAATAACTCAGTCAATTTTAAGTTTAAAGACTCGAAATTTGATATAAAGGGTACTGAGATTTGGGAAAATCTATGTAATTCGTGTTCGGCCAGAAATTTGGCTGTTAAGGCGTCAAAGTTCAACGATTTGACCTTTGAGAACTCTACCAAACTCCTCCGCCAATTTTGGGTCTAAGCACTTGAAATTTTAGATATAGGTTCCTTGGACATGGATAATAATAATAATAATAATAATAATAATAATAACTTCATTTGAGCCCAAAACAATAAATTTTAAGGGGTCATAATAGGGGTCAAAGTTAAAAAAATTGACCGGGCAACGCCGGGCTGAAATGCTAGTGTATATATATATATATATATATATATATATATATATATATAATTTGAGGTTGCTATTTTTCAAAAGTAGGGTAACCAATGAAATATAATGAGGTTAATACAAGAGTGCTCAATACAGAAGTTGATCAAGTTACATTTTCAATTTGTCTTTACATAAGCAGTAATTTGTTGCTACACAGTCATGAGCATGTTTCAGTCTTCTAGTGTTTAGTAACTAGAGACCTCTTCAATTCATCTTTTGAATTCCGCTTTCGTAAATAAGTTTACTTCAAACTGGACCCTTTCAACCACCCGCTACCTGTCTTTCCTGTGTGGACAGACGCCACGCTAGACGATCTGAAAATCACCCCTGCTCAGGTGCATGCTATCATAAAAAACCTTGACACTTCAAAAGCATGTGGACCTGAACTCATTCCAGCTGTGCTATCAAAAAAGTGCTCAGCCGAAGTAGCTCCAGTCCTCTCCAAATTCTACAACAAATGCCTTAATGAATCTTGCTTTTCTGCCTGCTGGAAAACTGCTTCTGTGGTACCAGTATTCAAAAATTCTGGCAAAGAACTGACCCATTAAATTATCGCCCCATTAGCCTCTTCCCACTTTTTGGCAAAATATTTGAGACCTTAATTAACTATGCTCTAGTCCATCACCTTATAGATTCTAAACTTCTGACTGACCAACAATATGGATTAGATAAGCCTGTTCCACAGTAGACATCCTAACTGTAATCTCTGAACATATGTACCATTCACTGGACAAAGCGGTGAAGGGCAGAGCGGTAGCTCTAGATATATCTAAGGCTTTTGACAGGGTATGGCATGAGGGTCTCCTCAGGAAAATAAGATCATACAGTATCACTGGTAGAATACTTAACATAATTAAATCCTTCTTAGATAAGTGAAAAATCCAGGTTGTCCTCGACGGTCATACATCTAAACAATATGATATAAATGCGGGAGTGCCCCAGGTGTCTATCCTTGGACCTCTGTTATTCCTAATATTCATTAATGACCTCCCTGACAAAATTGCCTCTGAGATGGGTTTATATGCTGATGACACCACACTCTATAGCAGGCACGACAGGAAAACAAATGAACACATATCTAAAGAAATGGCAGAAATACTAGAGGATGACCGCCAATCTGTAGTGGAATGAGGACAAAAATGGATGGTCACGTTCAGTGCTGCCAAGACTTGTTTCCTCAATAATTACAAGAAACCTTCTCTACCACCAATAGCAATGGCCAACGACTCTTTAACTGAGAATACATCTTTCAAACTCCTTGGCCTAACGTTCACAGGAAACATGAGTTGAAACAATTACATTGAAAGCATTGCCAGGGCCGCTGCGAAGAAGGTAGGCTCTCTCTACTGTGCTAGAAAGCTACTAACACCCAAAAGTATCCTGTACCTCTATAAGGCCACCATTCGCCCATGTATGGAGTATTGCTGTCATATTTGGGCTGGTGCATCTGCTACTAGTCTCTCGCTCCTAGACAAGGTTCAAAGGAGAGTCGCCAATCTGATAGGCCCTGAACTGGCATCTAAGCTTCAGCCTCTGTCCCATCGACGAAATGTTGCATCCCTCTGCCTGTTCTACAAGTATTTTAATGGTGAATGCTCTGACGAACTGTAAGCACTTGTGCTCCCACGACGTAAACATGCTCGACAAACCTGACAAGCAGCTAAATCCCACCCCCACACAGTAGAGATCCCTAGATATAAAAGATCTTTCTACTCCAGTAGTTTCTTCCCTAGAACTGCTAGACTTTGGAATTCCATTCCAGGTCCCTGCTTCCCCAACTGTACTGACGTGCAGAAGTTCAAGTGTAATGTGAACCGACATCTTGCTACCCAAATCCCTACATAGTACCCCAGTAGTTGTTGCCCCTGATAGTAGCCCTCTACACCAAAGTGGCAATGTGCCTTGTTTGGGGTAAAAATGTAATAAAAAAAAATGAAAAAAAAAGCGTTTGTTGCCTGAAGAGGTCTCTAGTTACTAAATACTAGAAAACCGAAACATGCTCATGACTGTGTAGCAATAAATTACTGCTTATGTAAAGACAAATTGAATATATATATATATATATATATATATATATATATATATATATATATATATATATATATATTAGATACGGGCTATAGTGGCGGAAAAAATAGGGGCATTTTTTTGCAGGTTTTCGACTACTTTTTTTTTTTCTTGTATTTGAAAGATTAAAGCCTAAAGTTAATTTCCAAAAGGGGGAAAAAATGTACACATGAAAAAAAAATTATAATGAAAAATGTTTTCACAGCGACATTCGGAAGCTGACAAATTTTGCTAAATTTTGAAGTTAAATAAATTCATTGTAAAAATCCCTTAAAAGATAAATATTAGTTTTCTGGATCTATTTCAAAGGTAATTAGTAAAGTCCTAAGATATTCAATTAAATAATAAAAACAAAACAAAACAAAAAAAAAACACACTTTGTTTGTACAAAAAAATGGCTTAATTAGCCCCTAAAAGTGAGAGATTATAGCTTCGCACAAGGGGGCGGGGGACAAAGAAAAAACAAAAAAAACAAAAACAAAAAAAAAACGAAGTCGTCTAAGAATGCATTCTATAAAAGCCCAAAATGTCAGAAAGCTGTCTGAAAATGACGTCAGGTACTTGGAAGGAGCTAAAAAGTGCTGGTTTTCTTTTTTCCCAGCCGTACATCCATACATTGCCATCGTGAACGTTTGTATAATTTTTACCATTTTTTAATTTATGTATATTTCTGTGTTCCTGCTTTTAAATTATTTTTTTATTCTTAAAGATTATATAAAAATTATGTTACGCTGAAAGTTCCGGGTTCATTCAAGATGGGAAACTATCAGAATCTTACATATAAAAATTATGCGAAACATGTAATCTAAAAAAGGGTAGAAATATCTTTTGCAATTATACTTTTTTTGCGTGAAAATATTAAATAAACAATGCTTAATTAAATAATATTATCGGTAGTTCGAGAAATTAATTTTTCTTCGAGTTATATCAAATTCATTAATACGGACTTTTTGTAAATTAATTTTTCTTTTTTTTTTCATGTTACAGTTTACGATGATAAATTCATTTTTTTTTTTTACTACTGAAAATCATAAACCATTTAATAAAGGTATTTTTTTTAAAAACAAAATAATACATTTCCACTAAGATTCAAATAAAATAATGGGTTCATGATATTCCGTGATCATTATTTGCTAAATACTGAAAATTTCATTAAAATTGGTTAATTTCCTGATTTTTTTGTGAATTTTTAAGTAAAGGGAGGGGTCAAAATGTTTATACATTTTGAGCATCGGCTATTCATTTTGCACATACCTAATATATATATAATGGAAATTGCCCCACACAAGAAGAAGGTAAAAAAATCAGCCAACTATGTGTTATATGGATAGATTCCAACCTACAGAACAGCAATTTCTTTCTTTGTCAGAAACACCGCTCATAGGATGTGAAGACTAGAGAACAAAATAAGGAAATCGAGAACTACGAGGTTGCCAAAATTCACTTTCGTATTATTTGGATTCTTCAGATTCTCATCCTGAGTGTTATTTTCACAACGTTTCAGTCGATGTAACCTACGACCTTTTTCAAGTCTATCTGGAACTCGGGGATGTTTCTGTCGAACTCGGAAACTTAACAGAATTTCGAACGGAACCCTTTATTTACTTCACAGGGGTAGCATGCTCTCGTTCTGTCAGCCATGACTGGATAGAGGTTTTAAGTAATTCGCACAGTTACCCGAAGAATACAAATAATATGAATAAACAGTCGGTTGAATAAAACCCACTTAATAGACGAATCGTCAAGCATTTTGTTTCTTCCTTTTTATTTTAAATTCATATCTCGTCGGACTTTTTATCTTTTACCATTTTATTGTAATTTTAGGTATGAATGATATGCTATCTTGTGGTGATGCATTTACCAGAGAGAAATCTATTTTCCTTACGCTATATGTCGGACCTATATTTTAGGGGCGTATATATATATATATATATATATATATATATGTATATATATATATATATTTTTTTTTTTGTAAATAAAATATAATTATCTACAGACACGTGTTAAGAGAAATAATTCTCTCTCTTGCATTTAGACAAATGCATCACTGTAAGATAATCGATAGTCAACTGTTGTTATCTGCAATAAATAAAAAAAATAAATAAATACAAAAAATAAAATAATAATAAGAAGAAAAAGCATAAACATTAAAGAGCGATAAAATATTCCATTTATAAGATGGGAATTCCGTGACTTAACGGTAAAACTTGACTGCTGCTTCTGCAGTCGATGTTTCGAATCTTGCCAAAAATATTTTATTCACACGCACACACACACACACACGCACGAACGCGCACGAACACGTATATATCTACATATATGAAGTGGTAGCGTTCGTGTGTGTGTGTGTGTGTGTGTGTGTGTGTGTGTGTGTGTGTGTGTGTGTGTGTGTGTGTGTCTGTGTGTACAACTCCCCATGGTCATAGAAATATATAAATCCGTTATAGGCTATTTCTTGCAAAGGAGATCATACATTCAATTTCATGCGAAATTTCTATATATAGTATTTTTCAAACAGAATCTGCACTGAATAAGTTACCTCATTTGCATATTACATTAAAAATCCATTTTAATGATTAGCTCGATCTTATTAATTAATTTATTTCCTGTAATAGAATAGTTTCAATTGTACTATTTATAAATATTATTTAAAATTAATTTATTTAGTTTATTTTTAATTCAATTTATATTTGGTTTAATTTATTTTTAATTACTAATAAAGCAGTTGCGTTATAAACAGGAAGTCTCATATAAAACTATGAGAGTTATTGATCTTTAAGCTAATACTCTCAAAGGGAGTAACTCTTATAGTTTAATTGTTTGAAATCCGGAAGTAATTTTTTATTTAAACCCTGAGAGTTACATTTTTAATTTAATTATTTTGCGTTTAAAATCGAAGGTAATTTCTTAAAATTTATTTTCAACTATTTGAACTTTTAAGAAACGTTTTTTTTGTTTTTTTTTTGCTGCGGTGACCTTTCTGTTTTAAAACGATGTATTTAGTAATTTTCTTTTAATAAAGAAATTTAGGGGTTTCTTTCTTTAGAACAAAAGGTAAAACATACGTTCGAAGCAAAAGCAGAAATTTGCTACGACCATGTACTTCAAAGCTTTTTTTAAACATTCTTTACGAAAAAAGTGATTAACAAACTTCAAACTTCGTATATGGCCTAAACAAATACGAACAATTTCATAAATGATGAATTTATGACGTCTACTTCAAAATAAATAACTTTTTTTATATTTTAAACGCAGCGGCGTTTAAAATATAAAAAAAATTTAGTCGAGAAGGATTTCTCATTTACTGACCAAGAATAGAACAGCAGAAGTGTAGTATCAGAACAGATACTACACTTTTCAAGATATGGTCTGTTTACAATTAAGTTTTAAGTATTGAATGTGTTAGGTAAAATTTTTGAGATCAAATTTACTTCCATGAAAAATTTACTATATGGCATCAAAAGTTAATCTTCATCTTTGATAAAAATGTGTTTGTGATACAAAACAAATTTTAACAATTATGTTTCTTTGTAATTGTTTCAATTTTTATGTGTAACAATATCAGTGTCAACTTTGATATAACCTATTTGCTTTAAAGTTCATGGTTGGATTTCAGTCACTTCAAGAGGAAGTTAAAAATTTTAACCACCCTAGACAATACTCTTACAACATTCACTTACTGGAAGGGTGCCCAAGAAGCTGGTACCCGAATGTACAGCAAAGTCCAGGAAATCTTTGCTATTATATTATATATTACTAGCAAAAGTACCCATCGTTGACTGGGTTCAAAAACACCTACAGAAAATGGACTCTGATTTATGAAAGTATGATAGGTTATGAAAAGGAAGGGTTGTAAATTTGGGTTGAATTTGGGGGTATCAAAACCAAAGCAAAATATGATGAAAGTAAAAATAAAATAGATAAACCCCATAATTTATTATACCATACCTGTTCACACTGAAACACTTATCACAATATTCTGTGGATCTATATTAAAAAACCTTTGTTAAACTTTGGGACATATTTTCATTCTATGGAGATCAGGTGCGAACGAACACCCCATAATTTTATTATACCATATTTCTTCAAACTGAAACATAATTATCAAAGTATACTTACGCAAATAGATATGAAAAGTCTTTATTAAAGTTTGTGCTTATTTCCATTCTATGGAGGCCAGGCGTGAACGCAGACCCAACAATTTTATTATACCATCCCTATTTAAATTAAAACATACTTATCAAAGTATTATTATGTACATCTATATCAAAAACACTTGTAAACGTTTTTTTTTTAATTAAAAAATTTTTTATTTCCATACTTTGTGGACCAGGAGCGAACGCAGACCCCACAATTTTAATGAACCACCGTTCTGCCAGATCAAACATACCCATTGCTGTGTCTTGATACATTTTCTATCATTATATGTAATCAGTTTTTTAAAATAGTTAACCATATAGGAGCCTATTCGTGACCACACTTGTGTAATCAGTCTTTTGAAAAACTTTGACTCATCTTCTTGGCACATCTCCAAATTCATCCTCGAGCACTCGACGCGTTCTCGCTTCTGGAATGGTGTGAGCAACCTGGGAATCCATCTGGCAGACACCTTATGCATATGCAATTGGTCATGAATGATAGTTTCCACAGACCCTGTACTAATCTTGACATCTTGGGCTATTTGGTGAATAGTAATGCGCCGATCTTCCAAAATGGCAGCCTCAACTTGACGGACAGATGCCTCATCAATGGCAGAAGGGGGGCGACCAAGTCTGGAAGCTGTTTCCAGAGACTTCCGGCCATGTTTGAATTCACGATGACAGCGTTTTACAAGGTCATATGATGGGGCATTATCACCATAAGTTTCTTTCATTTCATCAAAAGTCTTTTGTGGTGTGTGTCCTTTCAAATACAAAAACCGGATCACTTCTCGACATTCAACAGGATCCATTTCACACCTGACTCAGTTCAAACACCTGCAAAACAGAAACCACAATTAGTTCAGAGCTGTAATTTGCCACATAACCCATAGAGATATAAATCATTGAACATGCAGAATTTCAGCTATATCAGACAACTGGAAGTGAGTCAGGTGCATTACTTATTGCACGCCCCTCGTAGGTTAATAAAAGTCTCGAACGAGGCTGTTAACATTGACGCTGTTGAGTGTAAGGCTGCTCTAAGGCGTGGTTCGGATGGGTACATTCGAAAAGTAAATAACCTGGAAGTGCACACCCTCGTTTCGACGCAGAAAATCTGTGAGTGGTTTTGGGAGCATCTATCGGAGTGCTTCACCCAACTATCCAGACTCAGGGTTGAAGAGTTTGGCAGCTATTTGGCCGACCCGCCCTGCCTAATGGCGGCTCGAGCAGCTTGAGCAGCTTAAGCGGCTCGAGCAGCATGAGGTCATTACTGAACATGAACATGAGGCCATTACTGCGTTGAAGCAGGTCGGATGCAACAAGTTCCCGGGGCTTGATATTCTACCCTACAAATTCTACTTTAGGCTGTCGCCCATGTTGGTCCCTATTCTGAAGGATATGCTCAACCATTGGTTTGTTCAGGGCAGGTGACCAAGGGAGTGATCACATTGCTGAGGAAAGGTCAATGGTATGGTAGTGAGGAAGATTTAGACGATTTCAGGCCCTTGACTCTGCTAAACACAGAGTTAAAGATTTTGGCCAAGGTTCTTGTGAATCATTTGCAGGTTGTCATCACTGACTTGATCGAACCAGACCAGAGCTATGTTGTGAAGGGGAGATCGATTCAGGACAATCTTCATTTGATCTGCACGATCATAGAGAGGACAGAAGACGAGGCCAAGGCCGTGCTGATCAGTTTGGATCAGTCCAAGGCTTTCGATAGGGTGGACCATCGGTTCCTGGGATCTGTGCTGGAGGCTGCCGGTTTTAATTCGGACTTACACAAGTGGACTTTATACTATATGATAGGCTGAAGGCGGCGGTGCAGATCAACGGTAAGCTTTTGTACGTTCTGGCATTGGAATCCCTCCTTCGCAAGTTAAGGGACGAGGCGACTACACCAGTCCTGTGCAGGATAGCTCTCTCTGGAGGCACACGAGCCAGGGTTTCTGTGTTCGCCGACGACGTCAGCGTGTTCATGTCTTGCCCCACTGACATCCAAACGGTCACTGAGGTGCTCGCTCGATGCGAAGAAGTTACAGGGGCCATCTTCAATCACAGTAAGTCGGTGGGTCTGCGGTTGGGTGCCTGGACCGGAGTAAATTCACTTCCGGGCATCTTCAGTTGGACTGACGGCCTGGTCCGGATCCTCAGTGTGTGGTTCGGACCAGGTCTCCAGCTGAAGAAAAACTGGTTGGAAGTAGAGACCAAGGTCGAATCGTCTGTCAAGACTTGGATTCAAAGTGAATTGTCCTTGAAGGGTCGAGCAGAGGTGTTTGCTACATACGTCTTTTCGCTCATCCTTTACCATCTGTCTGTACTTCCCCTCCCTGCAGAACAACGAATCAGCTTACAGGAGCACCTCGACTCACTCTTGTGGAACGAGGGTAAGCATTATGTTTGCTGAGAGGTTTGTGTTTGAAATCTGAGCGAGTGAGGTTTGGGACTGTCCGATCTCCTGTGTCACAAGTATGCAGAGAGGTTGGCCTTCCTGAACTGTCGCTGTATGTAGACGTTCCATGGGTCACTGTGGTTGGAAGCTCATTTTCCAATCTCATATCCGACCCCTTGGTCGAAGCTCGGCGGAGACCGAGGGGGGAACAAAAATTCTACGCTGAATGCTGGTCCGCACTTAGAGCGTTGCCGGGGACCAGTGTCCTCGAACAGTCTAGGAACAGGCTTTATCAGGAGCTAGTAGAGAGTAGCACAAAGGAACTGCTAGTGAGGCAGATGGGGATGTCGTTAGAGGAGGTCCGCTCCCAGTGGAGTTGGGCACTGGGACAGGACTTTCTTACCAACTCGGAATTTTCCCTCACCTGGCGACTTGTCCGGAACGCACTGCCCCTCTTGACGAACTCAACATGTACAAAGAAAAGACCCAGGTCTATTGCCTGCGCTGTGATGAAGTCATAATGGAAATGGCCGGTCATGCTTTTTTCCACTGCAGCAGGCTTAAGTAAAGATCAGATGCGATTGGAAGGGGTTGCCTCGAGTGGTCTTTGACAGTTAGCAATAGAAAATTAAAGAGACTCTTGACTGGTGGTACAATGAGATCCTGTCCTTGATTGTTTGTTTTCACACTAGAGAACCTTCCGAGGCTACCCTACCACTACCCCCCCCCCCCTCTTTTGTTTTGTTACCCCTAGTCAACCCTTACTCAGAGGTCGCCCTCTACCACCCCCACTTCCCCCTTTTGATTTTTGATGCTGTATTTATTTCTTCCCCCAATACCCGATAAGAATCCACCCTAATCCCCCACTAGGGATTTCGTTATTTGTTTTCGGTGCCCCGGAAAACAGTAGGTGATCTAACTACTTAGATTAGCTCAGGGAGGGACCTTACTAACAACGCACTTGGCAATTTTTACCTGAACATATTTTCTAGGTTGTTTTCCCCACTCCCCAACATCAACTATTTGATACCAAATTTTTCCTTTTATTTTTCCAATAAATTGAACTTTTTTGCACACACACACACACACACACACACACACACACACACACACACACACACAGAAATTGTAAATATATGCTTTTTGCAAAAACGCTGGGGATTCATTAATTAGTTTAGATTCCACAGAGAGAGAGAGAGAGAGAGAGAGAGAGAGAGAGAGAGAGAGAGAGAGAGGTATTGTGGTAAATGTTGCCAGTCAAGAATAAGTCGCCAAAGACTCCATATTTACTTTAGATACAAAGACTCTGCAACATCCCCCTCCCAGATTTTATAGGGCTTGTGCCTAAGTTTGTTTACATGTGTAACTTTTTGCTTTTATTTTTTGAATTTTTTCTTAATTTAATTGTAAAATATTTTCATGCGAAATAAACTATATATACGGGATCAAAGTGTAGTATCTGTTCCGGCAGATACTGCAAGCAAAGACCATATGTGGGGGCAACTCTATGTATAAGACCATTGCCCTTGTGGCGATTAGTTATTGGTTAATGTAGGGGAAACCCTTCATACCAATTGTCACTATCCAGCTCCCTTACTCCCCAAAGAGCTGGTCCCCATTTTCCTTTCACTCTCCACATTAAAAAACGGCCTTGTGCCTAATTTGCTCAGTGGGAAAGCAAATAAATACCCTGTTGTTCTTGGCCTTCGAGCCGAGATCAAGGTGTAGTATCTGTTCTGCAGATGCTGCACTTAAGGTAATTTGTCCTGGTCAATGTAGGGGAAACCCTCTACACTGGGACAATTATTACTTTTGGTCCCAACCAGAGTGCTCTCTTTTGCCTTTTTTTCGGGGAGCTGGTTTAACCCCGCATTAAAAACGACCTTGTATCACATTTTGCTTTGGTAGGAAAGCAAGTAAATACTAATAGAAAAGAGGGTTTTTAATATGAATATCAATACACACACAAGAAAAACGAATTTATAGGAGTTTATATATATATATATAAAAGTGAAAGTGTCTGTGTGTATGTGTACATTTCCATACACAATATCTCTGTCAATTTTCAGTCTACAGACTCGAAATTTGATATACAGGGTACTGAGATTTGGGAAAATCTTTGTAATCGGTTTTCGGACAGAAATTTGGCTATTAAGGGGTCAAAGTTTAACAATTTGACCTTTAAAAACTCTACCAAACTCCTCCGACAATTTTTGGTCTAAACACTTGAAATTTTAGATTAATATAGGTTCCTTGGACATGGATCTAACTTAATAACTTGATTTGAGCCCAAAACAATAAATGTTAAGGGGTCATAATAGGGGTCAAAGTTTTAAAAAATTTTACCTCTGCGGTCTCTACCAAATTACTCAGACAATTTTGGTCTAAACATTTGAAATTTTACATAAAGGGTATTCAGAGATAGGGCAAGCTTTTTAATCGGTTTGGGTCGAAAATTTGAGCTACTAATATATAAATGTACATATGTATGTGTGCATGTATATAAATGTACATATGTATGTGTGCATGTATATAAATGTACATATGTATGTGTGCATGTCTGCCTAAAACTTTCGACAGAGACAACAGATTTTCACAAGATTAGTATCGCTTTGAAGCTCGACCCTTCAGACAACAAACACCAAAAAAATTGGCGAAAAACATTAATTTTTTTCGCCAATATTTTCGAAAGTCATCCCCTCTTTTCAATTGTCTAGCCTTAATTTAAACCTACGTCACTCCCGGTTTGGTCGTAACAGCAAAGACTCACGTTTTTTTCACATTCTTTTCCTCCTTCGTGATATGGGTTCGAGCCTGCCTTCCTACTACCACATGTTTTTTTTTTTTTTTGCTCAACACACACCTCCAAACACTTGGGCAACGCCGGGCATCCATGCTAGTATATATATATATATATATATATATATATATATATATATATACAATTAATCAAGCAAACAGTTAATAAAACATGTTAAAAAACACTTTGAAAAAGAGTTAAAAACATATTTAATCTGAAAAGGAAACACTTGATAAGTGGATAGTCCTTAATCCGTGGAGTTTCGAAGAAATACTTTCCTTCTCATCAGAAGGTAGGAATTAGCAAAATGCGGGATCGGATTTTGCATACAAAAGTATTTGATGAAACAAGTAAGTCAAAGATCTTACTTGATAACAAAAAGTGAAGCAGAGGGAATATGGGGAAGAAAAAGGTGATTAGACGTGAATGAATATATATATATATATATATATATATATATATATATATATATATATATATCTGTCAAGACCAAAATAACTGCCCAGCAGTGAAAGTTCACTGCTGGACTTCTATGACGTGGTCATTAGATCGCGCACCTGTCAATTTAACTTTTTAAAGCAGAAGAGACTAAATAATTTGTTAAAACCTTTGTTTATCTTTTCAAACTGCAATTAATAATTAATCTTCGTTATAAGTTTGTCAGGTTTTAAGATTTACAGTTTAATGATTAATATTCTATCTGGCAAGTTCATTTGAAATAGAGCATAAATAGACCTGAAAATGTTGTCAACACGTTACTACTTATAAAAGAACATGCTTGTCCAAGTAGCAAGCTATATCACGTGATGACCATTTTCTTTTCAAAAATGAAAACGCTGAATTTTATTTCAAGCAAAATCAATTCTTATTTGCAGTCACGAAGAACGTGTTATAGCAGTTAAGTTATGAATTTGTAATATTTTTCTTTTCTAGATGCAAGTGCTAATATTATATTTATTTCAATTTTTAATCTTTATCTTTATTTCATTGTTTTATTAATTCTGTAAATGGTTTTCTCATGCAAAAATATGCCGATTCTATCTGGCAAGTTCATTTGGAATGTATATTGTTTTATTTTTTCATAATAGATTTTTCTTGTCCATAAATGTTGTTGATATTTTCCAAGTTGTTAGCATAAACAGATTAGGCAATTGTATTCATTTTCAGTTCGTGAGAGGGGAATCTTTTGCCATACCTGCCCTTAAACACGCTAAATGGACTTATATAAGTACAATACTTAAAACTTTTTTTTAATGGAGAGTAGACGCTGCATTGTGGATGCCCCGTTACTCTCGCTTCTCTTTATTTGTCACTCAGTCCTCATATTTTAATGAGTGATTTTTCTGACAAAGGGAGAAGAAAAAGCTGAATTCTAGGTTGGCAGTATTTTGCATGAGCAGCCGCCAGAGATGTCAGAAATTTTCTGTTTCTAAGTCTATCCTTGTAGCCATGTTACTAGTAAGGGTGCTGGAGGTAAACGTTTTATCTGGGCTGACGTTACCACCTGATGGTCAGGGACCCGAACCTTGGATTAACCACTAAGGAGGCTGTCTTAGCAAGTGCAAAGTACTGGGGCAGCTGTATTGCCATTTGGTGAATGGATTCTGGACCATGCAGTAGCTTCTGGTGGGGCCTCTCGATGCCATATTAGTGGGTAATTGTTACGGCTTTACCTTTTTATGTGACACAAAAAAAATATTTCTTTATTTCGATTTCTCTCTTACTTTTCCTCTCTGCCCTGCTTCAAGCAAGTCTGTCGACCTAGTCCACAAATCCCAAAACGCCATCATGAAAAGTTTCAATAAAAAACACACGATTAAATCGGATCTCCAACTTCTAACGTAGACCCCCACTACCATGTCTCCTTCTCTAACATCAGGGGTCTACATTCTAACTTTCCAGAGGTCGAAACCCAATTACAGGAGACTAAACCGGACATATTATTTCTAAGCGAAGCTGGCATTGGACAGACTATCCCTAGATGAGTTTGTAATTAAAGGATACTCTAATTTAACTTCCAAATATGGCCCCCAAGATCGCCATGGGCATGGAATATGTGCCTATATAAAAGATGGTTTTCCATGTGGTAGGGACATCTTTAGAGAAGATCTTAACTTACTCTATATGTGTTTCTAGGTTGCACTTGCTCAAACTACTGCATTTATATTTACTCTCTATCGCCCTCACAACAGCGGAGTTATTATCTTTAAAAGCATATCTGAGAAAATTGACCACGTCCTATCTGCTTATCCTTCAGCTAATATTCACGTATGTGGGGACTTCAATGTTCACAATGTGGAATGGTTAACTCACTTAAACAAGACCGATGATGAGGGGAGGTTCTGTCATGATTTCTCCATTGCTTATGACTTCACTCAGATTGTTCACGAACCCACCTGTGTACCTGATATTGATAGCCAGTATGCAAATCTCCTTTTTCTTACAACTTGCCCCAAACTGTGTTCAGCTTCCGTTCTGTCTCCACTTGGATCTTCCGACCACTCTGTTGTATCAGTTAAGATAAAAATGAAATGTAATAATCCCCAGATGTACCTCTCCATCGTACTGTATATCGATACTCTATGGCTGACTGGGATAGCTTGCGTACATTTATATCAGATCTACCTCTGCATTCCATGTTTAAAAAGGATGTGTCCTCTATAGTATCAGACCTGACGGAATGGTTAATTGTAGGTATATACCGTTTCATACTCTCAAAAAAATTCCAGCAAAAACCTAACAGCCAGCCGTGGTTCTCTCCAGAATGTGCTGCTGCCATTGCCCACAGAAATCACTTTTTCCATTGTTTCCAATATAATATATGTACTGAGACTAAAGCCACTTTCAGGACTGCCAGCAACCACTGAAAAAAGTAATAAAGAATGCAAGAGAGTTGTATGCTCAGTCCGTCAAGTCCAAAGTAGCTGAGCAGCGGCTTGGTTCCCACCAGTTTTGGCAAATAGCAAACAGAATCCTGAACTATCATCAATGAACCTGAGGTAAAGTCGTCAGCATCAGACAAAGCTAAACTCTTTGCCAAGAACTTTGCAGCTAAATCTACCCTTTGCAATCAAGACCGCCAACCTCCAATATTGACTCCTGTATCAGAAAACACGCTATGTGATATACAAATATCTGTACGTGATGTTGCCAAGCTAATCAAAAATCTTGATTCCAGTAAAGCAACTGGCTCTGACGGTATTCCAATTATAGTACTCAAAAAAACTTCAACCAGAACTAACACACATCCTTACAAAACTGTTTAAATGTTGTCTTAAGGAAAATTGCTTCTCATCACCCTGGAAAATCTTATCAGTATGCCCTGTATTTAGGAATTCAGGTGATCGCTCATCTCCCTCTCAGTACAGGCCAATAAGTCTCCCGTGGGTCATGAATAAGTTGCTGTGTTAAATAGGGAAGTAATCAACCATCCCAGCAAAAGTAACGTTCTTAGTGACACACAATATGGTTTCCATTCTGCTAGATCTACAGCAGATGTGCTTACAGTTATATCTCATAGGATTAGCAAATCTCTCAACGGAGGCTACCTTTCTAGAGCAATTGCTCTTGACATATGATAGGGTATAGCATAAAGGTTTACTTCACAAGATCTCCAGCAGTATAGCTGGAAATGTTTTCTCAACTATCAAATCATTTCTTTCTGATAGGTTCATAAGAGTAGTGGTTGATGAGCAGAAATCACAAGTTCTCAGTATTAATGCTGGAGTTCCTCAGGGGTCAATCCTGGGCCCAACTCTTTTCCTGATCCACATTAATGATCTTCCAAATCACATTCTTACATCATTGGTAGACATTTATGCTGATCACACTACTATGGTAGCACATCTAAGACTGTAAACGACCAAGTTCTCTCTGATTCTCTCTCCTCTGATCTTGAGCAAGTTATACAATGGGGAAAGAGGTGGCTTGTTACTTTTAATGCATCTAAAACCAAGCTTCTATCTTTACATCATCAACGCGCTGATCCCCATCTGGCATCAATTGAAATGAATGGCTCTCGTCTTGAGGAGGCCTCATGTTTTTTTTTTTTTTTTTTTTTTACATAGGCATCACCACTTATCATGGCCAAGAAGCCACTCAACGATAAGGGTCAAAGAGTGTACAGTAGAAATTGGACAATATAGTAATCATTAGTAATGAAAATTTGGTAAATTTGATAACTTATATAGAACGGCTCATCAAGAACTTATTTATGTTAGACTTGAACACAACTATATTGTAGTCAGCCAGAAAGCAGGAAAACGGAAGACAATTCCACAGGCGTGCAGTTCTAAGAAAGAAGCTTTGTTCATGAAATCTACATTTAGGTTTAGGCACAGATAAAGAGTGGGGGGAATTATTGATAGTGTGTACAACTAGACGAGTGTTTCTTGTGAAAGTTTGGAGAGGGGGGACCATAGATTGAAGCTCATTTGAACACCTTCCATGAAAATAACGATACATCAGAGACAAACTCGCAACATCTCTTCTGTGAGATAGAGGTTGCAAGGAAGAGAAAAGGACATCTCCTACGAGGCTACGAAGTCTATTTTGAACTCTATCAAGGCAGGACAAGTCCTTTCTAGCAGCTCCTCCCCAGATGTGGCAACAATATTCAATCCCTGGACGCACCTGGCTCTTATATAGATAGAGAATAGCATCAGCAGTGAGATATTTACCGGATCGATAGAAAGATCCTACCATTTTTCCAGCGGCCTTGGCAACAGATTTGATGTACGTGTTCCATTTAAGATCAAGAGTAATGGTCAAGTCAAGAAGTTTGTCAAAACTTGAGGCCTCCTGAAGACGAGAGCCATTCATTTCAATTGATGCCAGATGTGGATCAGAATGTTGATGATGTAAAGAGAGAAGCTTGGTTTTAGATGCATTAAAAGTAACCAGCCACTCCTTTCCCCATTGTACTACGTGCTCAAGATCAGAGGAGAGAGAATTGGAGAGAACTTGGTCGTTTACTGTCTTAGATGTGCTACCATAAATGGTAGTGTCATTAGCATAAATGTCTACAAATGATGTAAGGATGTGATTTGGAAGATCATTAATGTAGATCAGGAAAAGAGTTGGGCCCAGGATGGACCCCTGAGGGACACCGGCATTAATACTGTGAGCTTCTGATTTTTGCCCCTCAACTACTACTCTTAAGAACCTATCAGAAAGAAATGATTTAATAATTGAGAAGACATTTCCAGCTATACCATAGCTAGAGATCTTATGAAGTAAACCTTTATGCCATACCCTATCAAAGGCCTTAGATATGTCAAGAGCAATTGCCCTAGAACGGTGGCCTCTGTCGAGAGATTTGCTAATCCTATGCGATATAACTGTAAGCACATCTGCTGTAGATCTAGCAGAACGGAAACCATATTGAAACCATGTTTTGACAAGCTTCTGGGCTTGACCTTTACTCCTGATCTTAAATGGAACACATACATTAAATCCGTTGGCAAGGCTGCTGGAAAAATGGTGGGATCATTCTATCGATCCAGAAGATATCTCACTGCTGAAGCAATTCTCCATCTATATAAGAGCCAAGTACATCCAAGGATGGAGTACTGTTGCCACATTTGGGCAGGAGCTGCTAGAAAGGATTTATTCTGCCTTGATAGAGTTCAAAATAGACTTCGTAGCCTCGTAGGGGATGTCCTTTTCTCTTCCCTGCAACCTCTTTCTCACAGAAGAGATGTTGCGAGTTTGTCTCTGCTTTATCGTTATTTTCATGGCAAGTGCTCGGCTAAGATCCAATCTATGATGCCACTCGCCAAACTTTCACAAGAAACACCCGTCTAGCAGAAAACACTATCACTAATTTCCGCCACTCTTTATCTGTGCTTAAACCTAAATGTAGAATCAATGAGCAAAGCTTCTTTCTTAGAACTGCACGTTTTCCTGCTTTCCAGCTGACTACAATCTGGTTGTCTTCAAGTCTAACGTAAACAAGTTTTTGATGAGGCGTTCCATTACTAACGATTACTATATTGTTCAATTTCTACTGTACACTCTTTAACCCTTATCCTCGAGTGGCCTCTTGGCCTTGATAAGTGGTGATGCCTATGTACATATATATATATATATATATATATATATATATATTTGCAGTGTGTATTTAATTATGTTAAGAATATGCTAAATAATTTTCTATATAATATATATAACAGCAAAAATATCCTGGATTTTGCTGTACATTTGGGTACCAGCTTCGTGGGCACCCTTCCACTAAGTGGATGTTGTAAGAGCAACTATTGTCTAAGATGTTTAAAATATATATGCATATATAATCCTATAATTTTATTTGTGTATTGACATTCATATTAAAAACCCGTTTTTCTATTTATTTAAAAAGAGAATACAACTTTGTTATATATGGGTCGTGGAATTGCATTCATCTGCAAAAGATCTAGCTAATTTGCATATTCTTTTAAACATTTATTTTAATTAATTCTGTATTAGTTTTTTTTAGTTTTCTGGAAGGATGATCATCTTTAGTTAACTATTACGTGTAGTTATATCCATGCAGATATTCTACATGATTTATACTTGTGTAATATTTGTGTCAAAAGGTTATAGTAAACATAAACCTCTTTCAATATGTCTATATATATTTATGTATGTGTATATATATTTATGTATGTGTATATATATTTGTTTAAAAAAATTTTCCTACCGAACTCCTCTGTCAGTTTTTGGTCAACAGACATGAAACTTAGTGTATAACATATTCGAACCCATGCAAAACTTCACATTTGGGTTTTAGCCGGGCAAAATTGATGCAAAAGTGTGAAAATTATAAATGCAGTTAGATGTTGAACGATGGCATTACAAATATGCATGCATAACGTAATAGCTATTGGTTCATGTTTTAATTTTTAGCCGTGCAGCAAACATATTTTCTTAGCTCGGCCATTATTATTAAAGGAAAAAAATATATCATAAGCTAAACGTTTTGGTTTTGATTCTCGGAGGTGGCGCACGAGTCATTTTTGAAAAACTTTATATATTGGGTCCAATATAATATAATAATAAATACGAAATCTGCATGATTAAATATATCATATTTAAGCGTATTTATGGTTTATGTTACTTCAGTTAACTATTTTTATTAACTGAAGTAACATAAACCAATTTAAAAAAAAAAAACAAAAAAACTTTTGATTTAAGCTAACCCACCTATTCAAACAGAAATAACACTAACAACAAACACAAATAAATAAACAAAGCAATAAAGAATTAAAGGAAAAAAATGTCCATCTATTATCACTTATAGTTTTATGAAAATAAATAAATTAACAAATCCCAAGGAAGGTCAATCCAGTGCCCCCCTTCCCACCTATCTTCCTATTCCTGACAACTGCAACACTAACATAAACACCCTAACAGCCGACTGGAAGTGCACCATCCTTACCCCCTCCTCTCTCACATCCCACTCCTACTTCTATCCTTCATAAGTTAACCGGCTCCAGCCTACTAGCGACTTTATGACCTAGATACACCAAGTCATCCCACCTAATACATATCAGCAAGAAAAAAAAAAAAAAATAATAATAATAATAATGAAGACAACTAAATAGACAGAGAATATACAAAATTAAAAAGAGATCACGCTAAAGCAACAAGTTATAAAAAAATAGATAAATAAAAATAATTAAAAAAATATATATATATACAAAAAAAATTTTTATATAAAAAAAGGAACAAAAAAACATGTTAATCGCCTAATCAGACCATACATAAATCCCCTCCTTACATTTGCTCCAAGGCTCCACACAGCTATCCAACTTCCGCTCCACCATCTAGCATGCTTTAAATCGATCTGTCACGTCTACTATTTGAAAAGGGAAGTTTTTCCGAAATTAATAATGGATATTGTCGCAGACATAACAAGTAAGACATTTGTATCCAATACAACTGAATAAATATATGTATATATAAGATATATGTATGTACTTATTGATTTGTAAATCGCCACTTGTTTTCGTCTTCTTTCACCAACAACGACTATATTTTATTCCTCGCATTGTGACAGCCTTCTAAATCTATCGTGTATGTAGGTAGCACTCTTTCATTCCATGTTATGAATGTGTTCAATAACTTTCTTTTAACACGGCCCCGTTAGTAATAAATATCAGATACTTACCGTTGTCGTCTTATTCTTTAAAGAGTCTTAAATGAATAATGATTGACTGACCTCACTAACCTGTAATGCTGAAACAATTACGACGTTTTTTTTTTTTTTTTTTTTTTAATGAATAGATGATGTCATAAATGGTGAACGGTAGCTTTTGACAACTAAAAACAAAACAATAAAGTTCATTTTATGACGTCATTTATTTTAAAGTAAATTTCATATAAATAGTCGATTCTTTTTAGTATTCTAGTTTCTTGGAGATGGTCGGTTGTGAGCCTTGGGCGGCGAGTTTGCATTTGCGGGTATTTTTAGCTGATGATCTAGTTCATGTCCTGGGTGTCTTGTTTGGACTGGGTCTGCAGCTGGATAAGAACTGGTCGGAAGTACACTCCATTGGAAGGAGATTGTCATTGAAGGGTTGAATGGAGGCATGCGCCTTTACCGATTAGCTGTACTTCGTCTGTCTGCGAAACACCTTCACGATTTCACAGAGCTCCTCTCCTCCCTTCTTTAGGAGAAGGGAAAGCATTCGCAAGGAGGTCTGTACTCCATGTCCAAGAGAGGGAGGCATTGAACTGCTCGATCTGAAATTTTACAGACATGTTAAAAGGTTGGCTTTCATGGGTCGTTCACTGGTAGAAGATGTTCTGTTCGTCCTTGTGGTTGTGAGCGTCTTTCAACCCGACCCCTCAGCTGAAGGCCATCGTAGACCGAGAAGGAAATCAAAGTTCTTCATCGAAAGCTGAGCCGCGCTTAGAACTGCACCAGGGACCAGTGGAATCGGGCACCGAGTCAGGCTTATCTCAACAAGTCTGAGTTTTCTCTGACCTGGTGGCTTGTCTAAGATGTACTACCGCTCTTTCTCAAGCTTTGCAAGCAAGGCCTAAGGCTGGATACCTTGTGTCTGCGTGGTGATGATCAAGAACTAGAAAGGGCTTAGCATGCCTTTTTCTATTGCAGCAAACTCCAGCGACTATAGGAGTATTTCAAAGAGGTAACGGCTTGCATCAACACTGAGCACTCGTTGGGCTTCGACAACGTCAATCTGTCAATGCCTAGGGGGGAAAATGTATTTTCCTAGCTATCCTAGCAGTAGTGAGAATGGTGACGTGGGTCACTTGCTTCAAAGACGTGTACGAGATGATATCTTTTTTGGATCGTGATCTGGTGGTCTTCTTTCAACATTTGCTTAAAGTGAAAATCAAATGTGATTGGAGGAGGTTGCCTCGAGTGGAGTTAGACAGAGGGTGAGTGCATAACACTATTTTGTGCATCCGTCGAGGAGCCAGGTATAAGTGTGTGTTAGGCCCCTGAAGGCGCCTAACCCCCACATTTCTTTTGCTCCCCCGTCTTCCCCCACAGGTCTTGTTTCTAGGAGGTCACCTTCCACACCTAGTTTCCTTCCCAATCTACCTATTTTTTTACGTCCACTATTAGAACCCACTCCCATTTAGAGACTGACCCACATGTTTTCGGTTTTCCGGAAAACAGTGGGAGTTCTAACATTTAGACAAGAGTTGGGGGGACATTCATCCCCAATAGGCACTTTGTTTGGTTTCACCATTTATTTTTTGGATGTTTTTTCTAGATCATCCCACCCTCCATCGTTCATTTCACACATCGTACATACGTTCATATCCATCGAATTTTACTTTTTCCTTTGCCAATTAACTTTTTACATCCCATATTTAAAAAAATCACACGCACGCATGTACATAATCTTTACAGAATTAAAACGTTTGGGGTTCTTTAAGTAGGTTTAACTCCACAGTGTGAATACAGTACAGTGGTGAAAGGTGCCGGCTCAAAGTTTCGTAGACGAAATAAAAAGCCTCTCGATTTCTCCTCCCAAATTTCTTAGGGTTTCATATCTAAGTTTGTAATTCATATAGTGATTTGAGTTTCAACAAAATATTCAGTTTTTTGGGAATGGATTTTGGGGAGAGACGGTTTTAAGGAAACGTTTTTAGGTAATACTCAAGTGTGAGGGAAAGAGAGAAAATATTACACAACAAAAGTCACAAAAGAAATATGTAATATATATTTAAATGTTGACGTTTACATCGATAAACTTTAGTTTTTAGTTTGATAGTTCATGCAAAATAAGCGGTATTTATTAGCTAAAGTAATTAAAAAGTATACTTAAGGGCAGTGGACAAATCAGAAAAGTCGTAATCAAAACCCAATTACGCAAATTATATTTCATTAAAAGAATTAATGTTTACTTGTTTTCACATCGAGAAATGTTACGACTATTAAAAGGAATAAGTTTTGACATTTGACATTGCATTTGCAGACGACAGTTAGAGTTACCGCAGTGTGTGTGCGTTAGTGTCAGAGTGAGTATGCGTATGATTGTGTGCGTATGTGTGTGTATGAGTTGAGAAATAGCTTTCCCAAGTCCCACAGGGAAGCGAAGAGTATAGGCGTAAACTATATGTGAGCTCTACCGTTCATTTTGGCTCTATTTTTTTAAGGAAATATCTGTCGTTTTATGCGTTCGAGGTTGATCGAAAAGTTAAATTTGACGGGTGTCACAATCAGGTGTGGCAAAGTATCCTCTGTTCATGACCAAGCTTCCAAACTGCACACATAATTCAAAATCAAATATTAACTGGGTGCCACTTTCGTTGATATTACATTTCACAAATTAAAATGTAATTAAATGTTAACCATTGAAAATCCAGTTTCTATTTTTCGACAAAAGGAAGTAAAGCATTAGGTGTATCAGAATTTTTGTAGGAATTTTTGACACGACTAACACGAAACTGCGAATAAAATATTTTTTTGATATTTTATTATTACTCGTAATTTCTCTTTTAAAAGGGCGTTGTTTATTTTCTTTATGGATTGTACTTCCAAAATAAACAATTAAAGTTGTTTTAAAAGTAATAGAAATATTTTTTTTTTATATTTTAAAAAACAGTAATGAAATTAATTGAATTTTACGAGCTCAGTATTTTTCAATTTTTAAACTTTAAAAATCTATCAAAATTTTTCTATTGATTCAATTTTTACGACATTTACAGGGTCAATGTGAAATTTTATGCTCTTTCCTATAAATCGAATATAATATTTTAGACAAACGTTTTTTTTTTTAAATTCACGCCCCCCCATTTTCAAGTGTCTATTAAAAAGTAAATAATTAATTTACTCACCAAAGTTTTATATATCACAAATTGAAGATAAAAGATCAATAAATAATATATTCAAATTTAAAACAAAAAAAGTAGTGTTGTTTAGAAATTTACCTGTAAATTCCGAAGTTTAAAACCCTTTTTTTTAAACCACGTTATTCGTTTTTTCTGTTGTTTTTTTTTTAAATGAAATCTTGGTCCTTGCTCCTTTAATTGAAAAAAGAATTAGGGCTTGAATTACATTTTTCGAGTAGTTATAAGCTTGGAAAGACAGGGGGTCGAATTAATTCACGCCTACCATTTTGAAATGTCTATTAAAAAATAAATAAATAATTTACTCACCAGTGTTATATATCACGAATTGAAGATAAAAGATCAATAAATAATATATTCAAATCTAAAAAAAAAGTAGTGTTTTTTAGAAATTTACCTGTAAAGTCCGAAGTTTGAAACTTAAAAAAAACAAAACAAAAAAAACACGTGTTTTTTCTTTTAATGAAACCTTGGTCCTTGCTCCTTTAATTGAAAAAAAAAAAAATAGGGCTTGAATTACATTTTTCGAGGAGTTATAAGCTTGGAAAGACGGGGTGGAATTATTTAATATTTTTCACGAAATTTCTGACACACCTAGTAAAGCATCCAGAAGTCAAATTCTCGATTGATTTATAGATAAAATGGAACTCTTAATTATTGAATAAAATACAAAATAAAAACAAAAAAACTGTACTTTAATGCAACAATATCAAAACAATACTTTAATGTAACAATTTCAAAACAACAGATACGGTAAAAATTTGATTTAACCTGAAAGTCCTACTTAAAAAAAAAAAACGAATGAAAAGATGCAAATGTAATCGCCCTAAAAAGTAGAACCTGCATTTTTAAGGTGGAGGAACACCTCCCTATAAGATTAACACATTAGAAATAATTGTGAATCAAGTCTCTTCTTCTGTTATTTCAGATCATTTGAAACCATAGCAGCAAGTTTTAGTCTCCCCTCCATCAAGGTTTGGGAATATATATATATATATATATATATATATATATATATATATTTCCACAGCCAGACAACATCGCAGCTCACAAGAGCTATGAAAGCTACCAAACCGGAAGTCCAAGATTCGAGTTTCGCCTTCATTTGGACACATCCACAGGATTCGAAACCTGAGTTTGGTTTCAAACTCAGGTTTCGAATCCTGAGTTCGGATGTGTCTAAAGATGAGCCCAAATGAGGGCAAAACTCGAGTCTTAGATTATTGTGTGTTAGCTTTCATGGCTCTTGTGAGCTGTGATGTTGTCTGGCTGTGGAAATAATTATCTATCTATCTATCTATCTATCTATCTATCTATCTATCTATAAAAGTGAAAGTATCTGTGTGTGTGTGTGTGTGTGTGTACATTTCTCTAAGCAATAACTCTGTCAATTTTTAGTCTACAGACTTGAAAATTGATAGACAGGGTACTGAGATTTGGGAAAATCGATGTGATCAGTTTTCGGCCAGAAATTTGGCTATTAAGGGGTCAAAGTTCAACGATTTGACCTTTGAGAACTCTACCAAACTCCTCCGACAATTTTCGTTCTAAACACTTGAAATTATAGATATAGGTTCCTTGGACATGGATCTAACTTAATAACTCGATTTGAGCCCCAAACAATAAATGTTATGGGATCAAAGTCAAAACAATTGACCGTTTTTTTTTGTTGTTTTTTTTTTTTGCTCAGCATACACCTTCAAACACCCGGGCAACGCCGCACTAAAATGCTAGTATATCTATAAAAGTGAACGTGTCTGTGTCTGTGTACATTTCCCTACGCAATAACTGTCAATTTTAAGTCTACAGACTCAAAATTTGATATACAGGATACTGAGATTTGAGAAAATCTTTGTGATCGGTTTTCGGCCAGAAATTTGGCTGTTAAGGGGTCAAAGTTCAACGATTTGACCTTTGATAACTCTACCAAACTCCTCCGACAATTTTCGGTCTAAACACTTGAAATTTTAGATATAGGTTCCTTGGACATGGATCTAACTTAATAACTTGATTTGAGCCCAAAACAATAAATGTTAAGGGGTCATAATAGGGGTCAAAGTTTTAAAAAATTTGACCTCTGCGGTCTCTACCAAATTACACAGACAATTTCTGGTCTGAACATTTGAAATTTTACATAAAGGGTATTAAGAGATGGGGCAAGCTTTTTAATCAGTTTAGGTCGAAAATTTTTAGTTACCAATATATAAATGTATGTATGTGTGTATGTTTGCATGTCTGCCTAAACTTTTCGAAAGAGGCGACGGATTTTACCAAGATGAGTATGGTTTTAAATTCCGAACTTTCAGACGGCAAATATCGAAAAATTGGCAAAAAACATTAATATCTTCACCTACAACTAGGAACTTTTCTTCAGGGTGGGTGGGTGGGTCGTTTTTTTCGCCAATTTTTTTAAAAGTCACCCACTTCTTTTGATTGTCTAGCCTTAATTTTAAAAAATGTCACTTCAGGTTTGGCGGTGGTTGTATCAGCATAGACGTCAGGTTTTTTTTCCCGTTCTTTTTCTTCTTCGCGGTACGGGTTCGGGCCTGCCTTCCTAGTACCACTTTTTAAAATTTTTTGCTCAACAGGCACATCCAAACACCCGGGCAACGCCGCGCTGAAATGCTAGTATATCTATAAAAGTGAAAGTATCTGTCTGTCTGTCTGTCTTTCTGTTTATCTACATTTCCCTACACAATAACTCTGTCAATTTTAAGTCTACAGACTCGAAATTTGATAGACAGGATACTGAGATTTGGGAAAATCGATGTGATCAGTTTTCGGCCAGAAATTTGGCTGTTAAAGGGTCAAAGTTCAACGATTTGACATTTGATAATTCTACCAAACTTCTCCACCAATTTTGAGTATAAACAATTGATACTTTAGATATAGGTTCCTTGGACATGGCTTTAACTTAATAACTTGATTTGAGTCCAAAACAATAAATGTTAAGGGGTCATAATAGGGGTCAAAGTTTCAAAAAATTTAACCTCTGCAGTCTCAGACAATTTCTAGTCTAAACATTTGAAATTTTACATAAAAGGTATTCAGAGATAGGAAAAGCTTTTTAATCCGTTTGAGTCGACAATTTTTAGTTTCCAATATATAAATCTATGTATGTATGTTTGCATGTCTGCTTAAAACTTTCGAAAAATTGGCTAAAAACATTAATTTCTTCACCCTCAACTGAGCATTTTTCTACAGGGAGGGATCGCCTTTTTGCCGATATTTTCGAAAGTCATCCCCTCTTTTCAATTGTCTAGCCTTAACTTAAACCTACGTTACTCCCGGTTTGTCGGTAGTCGTAGCATGAACATATAATGAAACATTAAAATAATAGAATGGTCACCAGATAGCCATAGTTCCTTAAAACATAAACAGTTTTATGAATAAAATATCTGTACCCAGCCACGCGTTGCTGTGGCTCAGTTTGTTAAAATGAAACACATTCCTCAAGAAAAATGACATTTTGTTCGTTTATTTACTTTTATTATTTTTTGCAATTTTTTAAATCAATAAATGTTGTCATTTCCCCCCCCCCCCAAAAAAAAAAAAATTAATTTTTTACCATAAATTGTTAGGTGAAAGTTTTTTTTTCAGGAAAACTTCCACTTTTTTTTAAAAGAAATTTGGCAGTAAACGTTTCTCTTTCAAAACGGAATTTTTATTATGAAAAGAACAGATAAATGCTTTACATGAACACTGTAAATAGTTAGGTGAAAGTAGAGAAAAGTTTGATTCTTTTTTTTCAAAAGAATGTAAAAATTATTATTTTTTTAACAGATGTTAAGAAAATAAACAGAAAAATACTTCCATCATTAATTAAGCAAAAAAATAAATAAAATGTTGATTTAGTGTTTCAACATTATACTTATAAATTACGATAAAACTTGCTGAGTATGCGCTGTTTTACAGTTGTTGTAAAAATGGAACGGAAACTTAAATTTTGCTCCGTTTTAATCTTTCTTAACTTTTTAATTGTGCCCCCCAAACGAATATAATCAAAACAGTAACATTCAACAATTGTACCTTATGTATATAAAACACAATATATATATATATATATATATATATATATATATATATATATATATATATATATATATATATATATATATATATATATAAAGTTAATAACGAAAGGGAAATAATTCCATTTTTAAATGAAAAAGTCAGTTTGGTATATCTTTTTGTTATTTTTTACATAAGTCCAGCTTACCATTCACATTGGAAATGTCGACATTTATAGGTTGTCGGGCACGTTTACAATGAATAAACACTCCAATCAACCCATGTTAAGAACGGCTTTCGGAATAGACACCCCTAACCTTGTCAGCATACCCGAAAAGCTATAAAAGTTGACGTGTCGAATGTGAACGATGGGTTGGACGTAATGTAAAAATGTACCGAATTTAAAAGGGAACGAAATTCAAATTTCTGTTCCATTTTTACAACAACCGTAAAGCAGAGCATTCTATGCAAATTTTACCTAACTTACTGAATTAATGCTATTTTTTTAAGCAAAAAAAATATTTAGGTTTGGCTATAAATTCCTAAACTCATTTCACCCTAAATAATTTAGGTAACTGAAATAGGAATCTAACTGAATCTTTAATTTCCTGGATAGTATGCGAGATTTTCATTTTTCTTCGAGTTATATCGAATTCATTAATACGTACTTTAGGGGTTTTTTTCATAATGTTCCTGTAAAAATTATTTTTTTATTGTTACAAATTACGATGCTTTATTTATATAAAACAAAAACAAAAATAAATTCTTGCGTTTTTTATTTACTACTGAAAACCATAACTTTAGTAAAGGTATTTTTGTTTAAACAAAATAAAACATTTTCACTAAGAGTTAAGTAAAAATAATTCGTTCATTATATTCTGCGATCATTATTTGATAAATACTGCAATTTTCATTAAAATTGGTTAATTTCCTGATTTTTGGTGAATTTTTAAGTAAAGGGAGGAGTCAAAATGTTTATACACTTTGAGCGTCGGCATTCAATTTGTCTGTACCTACCATTTTTCGATGAATATTTGCTAGGAAAGCGACCACATGTGGTTAATTTAAATTAAATTTCAATCACATGGTTACATTATCAATAATCATGTGATTAAACCCATTTAAAATTTACTGATATTGTAAACACATTCTGTTTACATTAAGCCTGTAGTAGTGAGACCAAAATATCCTATTAGTGTTGGCAACTGAGATTAAAAAACCCCGCGAGATCAGGAGAAAGAAATGTCCAGAAAATCGCTAGATTTTTAACTTTTATCATCTGAAATTTTCAAAAATTGCTAATTCACCCCCCTCCAACTCCATATTTTAACTTCCTACCATAAAAAAATTATAAATATAGTATATTCAATATATAAAATGTTCCGTGTTTTCTCACTATATGTTTGTGGAATTATATTGAAGCGGTTAGCTCCCCAGAAGGCTTACATATTTTATCAGCTAGTTTTACCTGTTTTCTCAGAGAGGGTATTTTTTTTTTGCAAGAAACAAATCATAAACTCAAACTTTTTATAATAAAAGTTAAATTGAAATATACTGCAAATTAAACATCACAATAATGGTGTAACATATTTTGAAATTAGAAAAATAAAAAAACAAAAAAACTTTGTTTTAGCATGTTAAAAGTATTTAGGTTAGTAAATAATTAAATTCTACTGTATTGGTATATGTTTTTGTTTTTTTTTGCTGTTGTTTCTTGCTTTTTCCAATTTTCGACTAAATACTTCTAAATTAAGTGGGGTTGCTTAGATGGTATTTTAAACTAAACTTCGGAGGTTGGAATGCCCCCCCCCCACCTAAAATGTACTTGGAAAAATCGATTTCATAGCGAGATTTAAGAATGGTTAGCCGAAAAAAAAGGTGAAAAACAAAACAAATAATCAGTAAATAATTGTTACCAAAGGCAATAAATGCTACTTTTTTTTTTACTTACATGAATGAGTTTATTTTATGTTTTAAAGTATTTTCAAGCGCTTTTCTTTATTTTTTAATCTAAAATTGCGAGTATGTGGGTGCCAAATATTTCCAGATTTTCTAGAATTCCTCGCTAGATTGCAAACGAAATCTCCAGATCTGGCAGGAAAGCCGCTAAATTGGAAACACTGGTCACGTGACGGGAAGCGGTAATAAATAATTGTCCCTAAATAAAAAATGGCCTATTGGTACAAAGAAAACCACCTATTTATTATAGAAAAATTAAGTATAATGTTATAATTAAAAAGAAATATATAAAAACACACATGGGTATAGTAAACATATTATACCAAAACGTGGAAGCCATCCGTCGAGTGGTCCTTTAGACTATTAATTGTGAACGAACCAAGAGTTACATTTTTATATATATAGATAAAGAAAGAAATACACAAGCTTATAATAAGAAAACATTTTTATATAAGAAATAAGAATATAAGTTTCGTGTTAGTAAATGTTCATAGTACAAATCCATGTTTTTGTGTAAAGAAGTTGAGTGAATACTAGTCACAACTCAGCATGTGTATTGGGCGGTATGGCATTGTGTATGTGTGTGCGTTTACCTTTGTTAGTATAAGTGCGTGAGTGATGAAGTGCTGGATACGGGAATCATTGAGTTCTTTCATTTTGCCACACCAAATGGGGCCCATGCACGAAGTGAGGTAAACGTTTTGGGGTTCCTTTCGTTTGGAGGGCTGTTAGAATCTCTCTAACACTGATTTTCTTAGTCAGGTCACACTTGCTTACTATATTCACGTATAGGTGTTGCTTTTTGAGGTTTGGAAAGATTTCCATTGGTTAAAAATGACTATTTATTTTACGGTCCATGTTAAATTTTTTTTTTTTTTGTAAGTGAAGAGTGGGGATAAAAAGTGAATTCCAATAGAATGGAGAAGAAAAGATTCAGTCATCACAACCTAGCTCAGGGTAGCATAGGGAGTGAGTCTATAAGTCGATTTTTCAATAATTCAACCTGATCAATCAAGGTGCTTGTACAGTGTTTTACTTATATGAGAAAACAAAGAAAATCTTACCTGTGACGCATAAAAATTTTATTCAAACCAAAATCACGTAAAATCATCGAGTAGTATGACTGTTAAATAAGAAATAAAGTGCTTATACAGTATAGTACCCACATGACAAAAACAAACTCTTATCCGTGACTGACAGAAAAGTTAGCAATTATGTAAAATCATTGAGTAGTTTTATTTTTAAATAATGAATAAAGTAATGAAATAAGGTACATGTCTATTATATAAAGGACAAAGGTATGTGTGTATATATGTGTGTTTGTTTGTATGTGCAAAAGTAAAAAACTGAAATAAAAAAAGATCACTATAAATATGGTATCGACTGAAAGAACAGAGATCCGGATGTATAATATGTACAAATTAGAAAAAAAAAATCATCAATTCTTTGAAGTACGGATGTCATTTTATTTGAAGTAGGGTGCAGGTAAAAATCTTACCTTCAACGCTCTTTCTTAATAATTACAATTTATGCATGCGTAAATGCTGTTCATTCCTACTTTCATTTAAAAAAAACAAATTTTAAAACATAAAAATATAAATCATAACGATGTTAACCTAATGGAGAGTGTGTTCGCTTTTGAAGTTCGCGCTCAGCACGGGTCATTTTTTTCTTTTAATCTTGGCCTTTTGGTGTAGTATCTGTACTGATACTACACTTCACTCAATAGAGGAGTAATCCTTCTGGACTGAGACAATTTTTTATTTTTGTTCATATCCAGAGTGCCCCTTTTTAGGGAGCTGGATTTTCGATATATTAAAAACCGACCTTGTGTCTAACTCTGCCCTCGTGGGGAGACAAGTAAATACGAACACAACAAGTAATCAGTAATCAATTTTTTTAAATAAAAAAAACGTTTATTTTGATTTAAAAAAACATTTGTGAAGTTTGCAAGATTTTATTTCTATTTCGTTATTTTTAAAATTGAATTAATTTCTGTTTATTTTAAAGTTTTTTCTCTCCTATTTTTGAAAGAGATAAAAAATATCTGAAGTTTACGAACCGTGCTGAGATAACCACCCAGAAACTAACACAGCCGTTGCAACAGACCTCCTCCTCCCATAATCTGATGGGGGGGGGGGGACTGCCGAAGAATCTTATAGGGAGGTGTTACTACCCCTTAAAAATGCAGATTTTACTTTTTTAGGGCGATTATATTTTCGGGTTTTTATTTGTTTTTTAAGTAGGATTTTCAAGTTGAATCAAATTTTTACCGTATCTATTGTTTTGAAATTGTTACATTAAAGTACCAATAAAGTGCCCGAAAATGTGCTCTCTCTCTCTCTCTCCCTCTCTGTCCTGACAGGTTAGCCTCAGTTTTATTGCTTTGGGATGAATTTTACTTAGATTTTTTTTATCTTGGTTTTCTCCCCTTTGGCCTTACCAGGCTACTAATATATATATATATATATATATATATATATATATATATATATATATATATATATATATATATATATATATATATATATATATATATATATATATATATATACACTAGCAGGTCGCCTTTTTGCGATTTTTATAAACACATATACATATGCACTTTACAAATAGCTACATCATAGGAACATTGTTTTAAGACGTCTATAATGTAAACACGATATTAGTTTTGCATTTGCATTATTTTTTATGTGAGGGTTACTGAATTCAATCAAATTAATAATTGCCTTAGCCTATGAGGACTTCTCAAACAAGGAAAGATTAAAGATAAAAAAAACAATAGTTTCAGCATTTTAAAATACTCATTTACAACTGATTCATAATTACCTCAGTTTAGGAGGAATTCTCAAACAAGGCAAGATTAGAGATAATGAAAAACAAATACATTTCAGTATTTAAAAATACGTCCGGACATATTTATTGTTAACTCAGTCTAGAAAGAATTCTCAGTGAAAGATTAGAAGCAACAAAATCAAATCTTTTCTGCAATAGTATTTATGAGATTTACTCTTTCTTCTTTTGTAAACTTGAGGGAGGGGTAGTTACAGCTCTTTTAATGGAAAACTCGGGAGCTGACATCTTCATTTTTCATCATCTACACATAAAGCTCTGAAATAATGCATATAATTTATATTAAATGCTTCCAGTTTGCATGAAAAATTGTTCTTGAACAAAATTACCTCAGTTTAGAAATATTTCTTACTCACAGAAAGATTCTAGAAATAATGGTTTTAACATTTTTCAATAATTCTACGTGAATATTTAATTGAACTTTAGTGTTTATGGTGCTGCGAGAAATTCTCAATTTTTATACAGAAAATTTGATGCTGGCATATCATCAGCCGATTTCATTTTTTACTGTTTTTAATATATATGAGAATGTTGTTTTTAATATATATGAGAATGTTGTTTTTAATATATATGAGAATGTTGTTTTTAATATATATGAGAATGTTGTTTTTAATATATATGAGAATGTTGTTTTTAATATATATGAGAATGTTGACTTTTTAATATATATGAGAATGTTGTTTTTTATATATATGAGAATGTTGACCTTTTAATATATATGAGAATGTTTTTAATATATATGAGAATGTTGTTTTTAATATATATGAGAATATTGTTTTTAATATATATGAGAATGTTGACTTTTTAATATATATGAGAATGTTTTTAATATATATGAGAATGTTGTTTTTAATATATATGAGAATGTTGTTTTTTATATATATGAGAATGTTGACCTTTTAATATATATGAGAATGTTGTTTTTAATATATATGAGAATGTTGTTCGACTTTTTTACTTTAAAGTTTTTACATTTTCTTTTACATTCTTCATAAAAGAATTACAATTTTACTAATTTACGAAACTAACACAGGAAATACATTTTCTTTGCTACTGCTCATGCAAACACAAAACAAGGTTCCAGATCAATTTCCCATAGGGAGGGGCCCACACATTGGTGTAAAAAACAAAACAAAAAACCTTCTGTAACACACAGAACATTCCTTGAACCCTTGAACTCTCAATCTTTTCCAAGCATTCGTTTTCTTTGTTTAAACAAGTTGTCAAATAAAATTAATTAATTTTCTATGGAATCATTATTTTATTTTCTCCCTAAACATGTCATTAAAATTCTATTTGGTCCTGAAGTAGGTGATCATTTTTCTTTAAAATAAACTAGCATCGGTACCACTACCAGATATTTCTTATTGTGTAGTTGTAACTGAATAATTTTGGAAGAAGGAAAATAATTTTCATAATGACGAGATATTTTCATATTGAGATTTTCTTTTTCCAATATCACGAGTCAGCAGTTAAATCTGATGTTGAATAGTTTGACTATAGTTACTTCCTGTTACCCTAATCAGTTTTCTTTTCAGTGCAAGAAAACAAGATATTCAAGGGAGAGAACTCAAAGAGAAATATTGGAAGTTATTTCCCTTATCTTTGCTCAGAATAAGTTTTTAAAAATCTAGTTTTATAGTTGTTATAGCTACTTTGTAAATGGAGTTTCATTTTATTTACAAATAAATAATTAAATAAGCCAGTATCCTACTCACATTTGGATCCATACTCAATGAGGGAGAGGTTTTAAACAATATTGCTGAGCAGATTTATCGAATTCAATTGTATGAGTGAAAATATTTGGAAACTCACAGTTAATTCCCTTAGACATTAAAAATAGAAGAAAAAAAGAAAACAGATCAATTAAGTGTCACATTTATAATAGGGAACAAGGTGCTTATGTAGAATATGACAAACAACTCCATTTCATTCCGTTTTGAATTCGGTACATTTTTACATTACGTCCAACCAACTCATCATTCACATTCAACATGTCAACTTTTATAGGTTTTCGTGTATGCTGGAAAGGTTGAGTCGTTCTTAACATGGGGGGGGATGTATTCCGAAAGCCGTTCTTAAAATGGGGAGGTACGGAGTGTCTATTCCGAAAGCCGTTCTTAACATGGGGAGGTTGAGGTGTATATTCCGGTTATTCATTGTAAGCATACCCGAATGCATACCCGAAAACCAATTAAAGTCGACATGTCCAATGTGAACGGTGAGTTGGGCTTATGTAAAAAAAAAAAAAAAAAAAAAAAGTACCAAGTTGATGTTTTCATTTAAAATTAAATTATTTCGTTTTTGTTTATAAAATTTTATTTTTATAAAAAAAAATCTTTCGTTATATATATATATATATATATATATATATATATATATATATATATATATATATATATATATATATATATATATATATATAACTACTTCATTTACTCACATAAAATTAATATACGAAACTATAAATTTATGCATAAACTTTAAGTATTTACTTCAAAAGTGCTCAATACGTAGGTAGAGCTAGTTAGTTAGTTATAAAATATATATGGCGATTAAACTACACTGAATATTCCGCGTTTCATCCACTCTAGGACTTCATAAGCCTGAAGAGTCCTAGAGTGGATGAAACGCGGAATATTCAGTGTAGCTAGCTTAATCGCCATATATATTTTATAACTAACTATATATATATATATATATATATATATATATATATATATATATATATATATATATATATATATATATATATAAAGTACGACTGTTGAACGTTATTCTTTCGATTACTTTCGTTTTTTGAGGGGGGGGGCGGACAATGCAAAAAAAAAAAATGATTAAAACGGAACGAAATTTTAATTTCCGTTCCATTTTTACAACAACTGTAAAGCAGAGCATTCTCTGCAAGTTTCAACAAAGGCAATTAAAAAAAAATGATCGATTTATTTTTCTTTTAATTAAATGAGGAACAATTTTGGCATTTGTGTTAACATGGCAAGGTAAGGATGAGTTTAATTACCCTTTTCTTTTGACGGGAACGACGTCATAGAAGCAGCCTCCTTTTTTCTGTTATTTCACTCCAATCAAGGCACAGTGCCATTCTGACATAAGGTACTAGTTATTTGGCTACTTTGGACCAAATTTACAGGGATACTATGCAGGGAGTTGAGCAGCGAGATGTCTGTTCCCATTACTGTTGAACTGCTGCATGTGAGTACAGTTTGGGAAGCAGGGGCCCGAGAGGGAATTCCAAAGTCTAGCAGTTCGCGAGAAAAATGTTTCCGGCATCTTGGGATCTCTATGGTGTACAGGTGGGGTTTTGCTGCTTTGTCGGGTTAGTTGGGAATATTTACGTCGAGTTACGCTACAAGTGTTTTGAGTTCGTCAGAGCACTTTCCATTAAAATACTTGTAAAAAAAGCACAAAAATGCCATATTTCATCGATGGGTCTGAGGTTGAAGTTTGGTTGCTAGTGTGGTAGCTGTTAGCGTGGCATCTCCTTTTTGAAACCTGCCTGAGAGTGATAAGCAGTGGCAGATGCATCAGCCTAGATATGGCAACAGTAAATAGTACAGAATACTTGTAGTGAAGCCAAGACTACTACTTCTCCATTACATTTCTCTTTCTCTCTACTTTTCCCTTTCCCTTCCTTCCTTCTTTTCTCTCTGTGTGACCAGAGGTTGTAGCCAATCAGGACGGAGAACAGTTCTGGTGGGAAAGAAGGAGATACAAAATGTTTTGGAAGCAAAAAAGACAAAGGGCACGAGTTGTTTAGGGCACAAATGAAAATCCCGAACTATCTATGGTCCGATTCCACTTGTACGCTGAAATGAAATGAAATGAACCGTTTCGTTTTAAAATGCCTTTGTTTCTTGATTATTATTCCCAGGTCGGTTTCTAGACCGTTCCAACACCCCCGTCTTCTTATTAATTTCGACGACTCCCCAAAAGGGGGACCCGCCGAAATGGTGACCTACCCAACAAGAGTTACATAATGGTAACCGCCATATACTCTCAGTTGTGGGTAATCTTCTAACTATGGTTAAAAGATGCAATACTAATGTATTTTATAATATAAAAATGGAATTAGAGTATAATAATGTTAGGATGATGTCTATAATGCAGAAAAGATATAGTTGTCTTGGAGTCAAAATAACTATCGATTTTAAACTCTATATTTAGAAAATAATTTTTCTCGTTATTTTCGATGACGGGTTTTAATTTCAGATATTTAAAACATCAAAAACTGATATATAGAGTCTTGTTTTCTTAGATCACATTTTGTCTAAAAAAGATAAATTCAAAATGAATGAAAAATAAAATGTTGAGAAATTAAGACAGGAATTTAAAAATTAATTAATTTGGTGTGTATTGGCACAACACATTTATGGAAATAACTTAAAGAAACTTAGACAATAATGGATTCCAGAAAGATTAAAAAAAATTAGTCTTGGGAAAATTTAGTTCTAAAAAATCAGACCTAGCGACTAAAAGTCACATGACGTGGTATAGTCACGGCCACGGATGCATGATAGTGACTATTAGGAAGGATGGCCATTTTCTGTTTCATTTCTCCAAGAAATTGCCGAAGAATTAATAAAGCTGGCCCAAAAAATACGGGTGAAGAATTATTTTACATTTTGACACGTGCAATTAAAAGGGACTATTTTTATTGGGAAAAATCATGTGAAGTTTTTTTTTTTTTAGTTAAAAATGTATTTAATTACTAATTCACACATGATTTTAAAAAGTTGAAATGCACCTGTTTTAAAATAATTTTTAAATAAAACTTTACAATTCATTTTCTTTATAATACAGCAAACATTATGTTAACTTATTTTTCTTTAAACTGTATATTTGCTTATAAAGATCTAAGCTAGTTAATTTTTATATATTATTTTAATTGGAATTCATTTTTGAGATGAGTATTATTTATATTTATTTATTGCGGACTATTATTCTCATCTTTATTAGTTGTTGTTTCACGACGTTTCGGCCAACTATTCCTCTGGCCTTCATTAGGTGGTAACCGCGACGGATAGGAACTTCGAATCTCCTAACTGCATTCCGAGCAATCACTGCCATCCGTAATTTGTTCGAACATGTTTTTCCTTACATGCACACACCCACATGTACGCACGCACATACGCACACACACGCACGCGTATACACATCCTCATACACACACTCACAAGCATATATGCGCATACATACACATTGTGCGTATGCACCCGAGCTATGACGTCACAAAAAATGCTGACTCACGGTAACAGGATATAAAAAGCATCAGCATCCACACTAATCCTCTTTTTCACTCCTGGCGTCTACGACAACACACGTGTTGTTAAACACGCGAGATGCTGCTACTGTTTTTGACCAGTGCGAACATTTGACGACTCACATTCCTTTGTCCTCTCCTTCTCCCGTTTTTTTCACCGTCGAAACAAGTCGCCATGATTTCTTTCGTGACCAACGTTAACCACCAGGTTCGACAAACATTTTCTGGGACCTTTCAGTAATTTCATCATGTGGTTTTGTCTTTTATCTCTCATCCCTTTCATACCACAGAACTGAATATTATTCACAAGCGACTTTATTTTTCCATGAAAAATAAATAAGATTTCTCCTTCATTGAAAGACACCAGGACCAATTGTTTTAGGATTGATTAACATGTTTTCTCACATTTCTTTTTATTAGCAGGGCTTCATTGTTTAACTTATCGACCACTTCGTAAAAACAAAACAAAATACCGCAATCTAGAAATATTTCTCTTTCACTGAAAGCTGTACTGGGGGACTGGTCGTTATGCACATTTTTAAATGTTAACTCACCCGCCTTTTTAATATTTTTCTTGCTGACACGGGCTACTAATCCAACTATGCGGGGTTTTATTCCATGTCATTACCAATCACTTCATAAAAGCAAAACAAAATTACATCAGTCTATAAGGATTTTTCCTTCACTGAAAAACACCAAGACCAATGGTTTTAGGATAGGTTAAAATATATCTTCGTAAACATTTTTATTCATTACTTTCATCTATTGTAGGCACCGCCAAAACGGGGGGGGGGCAGGTAAGTACTTTTTGACGGACCGTCTTTTTAAAAATCTACCAAAAATCAGATAATTATCCGATCAGTACGAAATTTTCAGCGATTATTAAGAGAAGAATGAATTTATAACAGTGTATTTATTTTTCATAAACAATATATATATATATATATATATATATATATATATATATATATATATATATATATATATATATTTTGCTTACAAAACCCCCGCTTGTTTTGAGGGGGTACAAATATGCTTAAAATAATCATCTGAAACCGAACACAACATATTGTGCTGTTGTAAGGGACAGAATTATAGATTAAAAAAAAAATTGTTTGCATACCTTATTTTGACGTCTGAATATCAGAACTTCGATTGTGTTTAATTATCCCGCTTTTGAGTTTTGAAGTGTGAAATTCGGTGAATATGTTAAGTAAAATAATTAATTTAAGTTAATAATAAAAAAAATTCTAATATTTATACGAAAAAAGCCATTTTAAAATTTTTGATAAATAAATTAACAATTTTTTTTTAGCGAGCCGAATAATGCATGACCATTATTAAACGGCATGCTTTGAAGAATTGATACAAAAAAAATCGATAAATATTGTGCCCTTTGTGTTAAAAATAGCATCATTTTTCGATCCCGTTTGAAAACGTTTGCCGCCTTTCGACTACGGTGGACCAAACGCGCTGAAATAATTTTTTTCTATTCTGCTTTAAATTGCCCCCCCCCCATTTTGGGGAGCCTGGCCCCACACACATACACATTAAAAACCAAACTCATACAAATGGTCACCCATCTGGTACTGGCCAGCCTCAGCGTTAATAATACACTGAAATTTTCGTCACTGAAAAATAAGTTTTTTTTTTTGCCTGTTTGGTTTTCCATAGTTTGCTTTTTATTAAGTACAAACGTAAACATTGTCTAGATCGACGCGAAGTAATTGGTTGCCTGTATGAATAAGTGGAATTATTTGAAATCCAGGTACTTATATTATAATATTTTTGCATATTCTCATAGAAAATCATCCTAAATCTTAGTTAAACAACAAATAAATAAATAAATTATTTCAAAAACCTTTTTTTTTTTTTTTTTAAATATTTATGTACCTTTTTTGTGCAAGACAAAAAATGTCAATTGTTAACTTTTTGGGAAAATTAAACATTTAAAATTTAATTAAAAATAGTCAAAAAAGTTTTACATTATTCTGTTTTCTATAATAAAATTCAGGGTTTTATCTTTCTGGAAAAAATGTTACTCAGAAATAATGGATTTTAATAAATGTAATTTCGTTTTAAAAAACAACCACAACTTGATTTTTCGGCCATTTTTGGCGGTGCCTAATCTATTGGTAGTGGGTCATGCATATATGCTCATTTTTCTTCGTTAACTAACGTCTTTTTTAACATTTCTTTTTATTTGTGGAGACATCAATTTTTAACGTATCGACCACTTCATAAAATAAAACATAATTACATCAGTCTAGAAGGATTTTTCATAAATGGAAATACTCCAGAACCAATAGTTTCAGAATTCCTTAAAATATTTCTTTCCTTTATGGGAAGAGGCGATGCACATTTTTATACGTTAATCAATTTTTTATACGTTAATCAATTTTTTATACGTTAATCAATTTTTTATACGTTAATCAACATGTTTTTTTAACATTGCTTTTTATTGGTGAGAACCTCCATTCTTAACTTACTGACTACTTAATAAAATAAAATAGAACAAAATCAGTCTATGATAATTTACTAGATAATTATAATTTATTTGTTATTGAGAGGGTGGGGGACTTTTAACAAATCTGTTACACGGGTCTTGCTATTTTTTTATAATTTATATTAAATAACGTTCAGTTTCAGTGTAAACCGAATCGTTTTCCTGTACTTTCTCCTTTTTTAAATGTATTTTTTAAATGTTTAAATAATAAGTGATTTTTAGTAATCAAAATCCATGAAACAGCGAAAGGTTTATTTGCAAATGGATTCTTGTTTTTCTTTGTTTCTGAATAAATATTAAATAAAGTAATTTTCAGTGGCTATTTACGACGGTCGTGAAGCAGCACTCTCCTAAACTGAAAACTGAAAACAACAAAATTGTTGAAAAATGCACAAGTGTCAAATTTAGAACATCGTTGGATCACGAAGGATCATATCTTCATTCCAGTTGAAATTTCAATTGACGTTCATCAAAAGTTATGGAAAACAATGCCCACTTCATAGTTTTACTAAGTTTGATAGACAATTCTAGCATGTGTTAAGCATGCAAAAATACAATTTTAACGAACAACAACAAATGAATTATTTTAACTAACAACAACAAATGAATTACAGATGATGTCAGTAGCCTTGTGTCGACTTCGTCACTTCCAAAAGCAAAGAAATAAGGTTGGAACTAAAAAAGTACTTTTTTAATTTCATTTACTTATTGCGTTAAAACAATAACGACCACAAGTTGTGCTTCTGAGCCATTCACGAATCATACGGTTAGGTATGCTACAATTTTCTCAGTTTCCGATGCTTCATAATCCTGGTGAACTGCACTGCCAGCCACAAACCCGCCAATTGCACACCACCCAGCAACCAACCGTACATCCGGCAGAGGTGACGAGGATCTGACGCCGAGGTGCCCCATCCCCGAGGCCTGTCAACATCAAAATACTAGTTTTATAAAGCATCTGATGTAACAAAACCCTATTTGTCATACACCGGAAGTAGGGGGCACTATAAAAAGTTGAACCATGTGAACTGCCCTTTTCTGGTGCCGATATTTCACCTTTTATTTGACGACTGTACGTATGTACCGGTGAGCAGACAGTCCACCAGAGTTGGGTGGTCGTTCTGCCGGATCATAGTGGAATTTGCTACAGTCAGGTTCACCACAACTTATTCCTAGCCAGCAGTGGTACATCGTTATTAGTGATGAGGTGTGACAAGCCTCCCCAGAAGCGGGCCGCAGCGAATGTTAATCGTCGCTTGTTTTGTTCGCTTTCCAACTCTTTCACTGTTCATTGTTATATATTAGGCACTATATGTCAATGGCGATTAAGTTATCTAGCATGGATTTTGACAAGAGTCATATTTAGTGCATGTCATAACAACCCAAATTTGCAAAATGATGATCCTAGAGTTGAATCAATCGCTAAGTGCAAAATGTTATCACGATACCTCTGTTTGCATGACAGTTAAAAAGTTACCTAAATAATTAATCAAGAGAACATTAGTATTTCACCCCGGTGTGAGTCATTTCTCTCTAAAAATAAAACCTTTACGAAACTCCCAGCGAACGTCTCCTTGTATTACTTTCAGAAATGTAAAAAAGAGAAAGTTGCGCGAAAAAAGCGAGTATAAGAGAAGTGAGAATAAAAAAGATTCACGTATAAATATTCCGCTCGTATCGAGACTTTCATTCCGATTTCTAATAAATAAAATGTTTCCTGCTCATTGTTGTCACGTTCCGCACAAGCGTTGTTATAAACTAGGATTAATGAGTGCAGAGTGTTCAAATTTTTGATCCTGTGGAAAACATATTACCATGCAAAGCAATTACTGTAAACTCAAATTAGCTCATTATGCAAATCGCTCCAGACAGGGCATGAAGCGATTTGACGTAAGGAGCTAAAATAGAAAATTCTATTTCAAGAGCAAAAAGTAGGCAACCTTAAATGTTAGATGAATAGATTCCGATTCAGAAAACAGCAATTCTTCCCCTTTGTCAAAACCATCGCTCATAGAATCATAAAATGTACGAGGTTGTCGAAAGTAAACACATGATCTCGCTTAAAATTGTATGCACGCAAAATCTATGACATTACACCAAAGCTATAATTATTTTGTTGAGGTACTGTTTTAAACTCTGCAAGAGTCTAAATAGGTTAGTTGATAGAACCTCGGATTGAAGATTTTAAGGTTTCGATTTCCAGTTATGGCATTCACGTTATTTGCTGTTAATGTAAGATTCTCAATTTGCGATCTCTGATATTTTGAAATGAAACAAATTTAAACAATTTTTCAAAATTTGCGATTGAAAAAACAGCTGAACAACATATAATATTATAAGATTAGTCGTTGTATTTGGTTTATTTTATTATTTGAATTGAATGTTAAGAGTATGAGATCTTTATCCATTATTTATTTGAAAAGTAAACAATAAAAAAGGGAGAATTATTTAAAAAATTGAAAAAAAACCCAACAATTTTATGTCACGTAAAATATTTGCTTAAATCAATCAAAACGGTAACTGACATCAGAAACAACAGCAAAAATAAAAACACAAAACAAAACAAAAACAAAGAAATAACAACAACAACAACAACAACAACAACAATAAAAACAACAAAGCAAAAACAATAAAATCTCTATTTTCTTCTAAAGTGTATACTGTATGTGTACGTGTTTCTCGTCCTCATGTGACTGTGAAGTGGCTCCCGGCTTTGCTGGGGACAGTTTGAATGACGATAGCGTCTTTGGATATTGCCAAGAACCACACCAACATTTAATAATTTGTAGGGGTGCACTGATTAATCAGCAGAAAATCGGTAATCGACTTTATCGGCCGTTTGTCGATTAATCGGTAATTGGTCGATCAACTGATTAATCGGATAATTAATTACTTTTCTCTTTCCTATTAAATTTAAACTATTTTGTCCTTTACTAAGTTTCCGTTTATCATTTTCACTTTCTTATCACCGCAAGTTGTTTGATTCACTTTTTAGTTTTATACAAAATTAATCAACATTTTCTAAATGTCATCTTTAGATTGCGCCAATGATTTTGTTTGTCTAATATTGTAAAATTTCGAGGGTATTTTGTCTGTTGCGTGTATATCTTATTACGCGTCTCTCTTTGTCTGTATCTATGTATATAATCGTGATACATCTAGTGTGTGTGTGTGTGTGTGTGTGTGTGTGTGTGTGTGTGTGTGTGTGCATATATATATATATATATATATATATATATATATATATATATATATATATATACACACGATAAAGTAAACTTTTTTCTGTTATCTTGGTCTTCTATGGAATCGATTCTTCCCGTCACTGGTTTGATAAGCTGTCAAAAGAATCTAAGACGAAAACACGACTCTTTCTGGCAAAGATCACTTTATTTCGTCTACGAATGAAATGGGGGACCCCTCGCATTATTAATTTAAGTTTTTTTGCATTTCTTTTTCCGACGCATACGCGTCTGTTCTGCCCCAAATCGGAAACCAGGCTTTTGCATGTGAGAGAAAAGATATCTTCCTCTCTTTCTTTCGTGCACTTCCTTTTTCTTCCCTTTTTCTTCTTTTTCACGTTTTTGTTTTCACATGAACCGAATGATATATTTCAGGTGGTATCGTCGACCTCAACAACAGAGTTTGACATACGCTATCCTTAACCTTTGAACTCTTTTATGTACTAACCAACCTTCACAACAGAATCACAATTTTCAATATATTGGCGTAACCCGGGATAGATTACATATCGATATTTCTTATATAGTAACTAGCAGGAAGAGCTGACGTTACTTAGGGGTTAATGAGGAACATCATGTCCTCTTACCACCATATTATTTTCTTTTTTATTTAGTAACCCTCACCTTCGTTTCGACCCCTAATGTAGTCGGAAGGCATTCAAATTTTGGTAAACTCTTTGAGTTAGGGTCTTATTACATATGAATATTAAATTTCATTACTTACATATTTGAAGTTTTAAAGAAGTTCTGCATTTTTACAGGCGCTATATAGAGATTTAGGGGAGATTGAGAGTCATGACCACTTCCATTGTTTTCTTGAAGAATATTATACGCATATAATTAATTAACACATTTGCTCCCCCAATATATTTTAAGTTTTAGGGAGATATTTTAGAGATTGGAGATCACTTTCATATCTTACCTAAAGAATACACTTTTGATTTCATATATATTTTGTAACACACACACAATATATATATATATATATATATATATATATATATATATATATATATATATATATATATATATATATATATAAACGTTAGAACAACCAACGGGGACTAACCTGCGTTTCGATATTAGTACATTTCTACGGACAGTAAAATCTATTGATCAACTAAATACTAAACCGCTCGAAAAAGAAATTTCTCAGAATAAAACAGAAAATATTTAATTTCTTATCGGGATGACGGCGAAGGACATTTTAAACGCGTCATTTATTTTGATTTTCACCGATCAGCAGAAATCACCTCTTTCCACCTATACTTACACATTAGAAGAGCATATGTGTTACATGCATAAACACACACATGTTATAGTTACATGCATAAACACAAACATGTTATAGTTACATGCATAAACACACACACCACAACGTAAGCAAAAAAAAACATCTTTACATCCTCATACGTCCAGACACTATACTCGAATCAAACGAGCTAAATCTTGATTGCAATATATGCACTCACATCAACTAGACATGAATAGTAAACATATCTCCGTCATGTACATTTCACCGTATATTAAATGTTTGCATATATGGCTTGATTTATTTTGAACGACGATATTATCTTTGGGTATTGCCAAGAACCACACTAACATCTATAAATATAAAAGCGAAAATTTGTGTGTGTGTATGTATGTATGTGTGCGCACTTTTTCTGTACGTCCGCAAAAGGCTTTTTTCGTCGGCCTTCTTGGCCGGCTCGCTCCTTCTTAAAACTTTTTATATCACGTCTAAATCTACGACTTAATAACGGGGGTCGCGTGTGTATTCAATTTGACCGACTTTTACCAGCTATTTTTCCATCGCCGCGTCTTCAAAAAGCGAATGATGAGGCGGGGGAAACAGTAACTGGCTTGCAGCGCAAAACTAGATCAAACATCACGTCACTTAACTTCCTCGCACCTGTATATTTCACTTTACAAACCTTAACTTAACACTCTTATCAATTCCTCTCTCCTCGTGGCCGAGATGGTTAGCTGCCTGTCTTTTTCCCCCTTTCGTTTCCACCTTCGCGTCAAGGCTTCGGGGTTCAATCCTACCTTCCTACTAAAACTTTTTTTTTCTTTTACACCTCCAGACACTCGGCCAACGTTTTTTTTTTAACACGCACACCTCCAAACATCCGGGCAACGCCGGGAACCCTCGCTAGTCTATATATAAAAGGCAAAATGGGCACGAGCGTTTGTGTATGTCCATAAAAAGATTTTTGCATCGGGGTTTTCACGTCAGTTAGATTCCTTGAGAAGTTTTCGCATACTTCCCAGATCGTAATATCTCAGATTCGCAAATGGACACCATCTCTATTTTTTTGATCGAGTTAATCACCCCCCTCTCTGTGGCGTCGTCTCGGGTGTTTGCTTGACTTTTTCGTATAAAGCGAAACTGTTGGAAAAAGTAGCAAAGCATTTAAATCATCGTACGTTCGATTGACTATGCTTAAATTCGACGCACGCAACTTCTGCTTGCGCGGTGACAACATCGTTCCAGCTGCGCCGACTTGAAAATATTAGAGAAAACTGATTTGGCTGACCCATTTTTGTTGACAATATTGACAGATTATGAAGATTGATATGCCGCTGAGGCAAACGTCGGGATTCTAATGACAAAAAAAGAAAGAAAAGAAAGAAAAAGTTCGAACTATGTTAAGTGCTTGTCGTGGTAATAAAAAGGATTAATAAAAATATTCTATTTTTCTCACCCCCCCAAAAAAAACAAAAACAAAAAACAAACAAAAAAACTTTGAATTTTTTAAAAAGAAAATTAAATATGGCAGGGAAAAGAAAGCCTTGCTGGATTCACTTTTCTCGATGATTTGTGAAATAAAAATTAGTTGACGTTTTGACAAAAAATTTAATGGCTTTTATCCAGACATATTCAATTGAGGTCCTATCAAGCAAATCCACAGGTGGGGATTTTACCATTTATGAATAGAACAAGAATCTTGACCTTCAATCAATAATGTAGACAAAACAAGAGACAGATCGATCGGCATCGCCAATATCACTGAAAAGTGTCAAGTGGTAAAACTGAAAAGGACCAGACACATATCCATAAGACAGAGTTGATAATTAAATTACCTGCCAAAAGAGCCTTTCCGGTGGTTGAAAGTTTGATAACGAATTTGTAGAATAGAAACATTTGATAACAACTTTATTAATTATCTTCGTTAGTATGACTTGTAAGAAAAACGGCTCGTATTGAAAGGAGTTTGTGTGCATGGCGTAGATAGGAGTAGGTACATTCTTGTAGGAAAATAAAATAGTTCATATGTCTTCTCGTCGACTGTAAGAAAAAAAATGTAAGGAAAAATTAAAGATGGCGCCCGAATCTCTCTTTAACACGGTAAGATATCCTCAACACGGCACAAGAAGCAACAGCCACACGATTCCCCAGCCAACTCAATCGTCACTCCCCCACGTCTTTCCCCTCACCCGCTTTTATCGTTGTTCTAGGCCGGCTAAATTTGCATATTCCGAGAATTCGTGTGACTTTGCGAGACATCATACTTTACAAAAGACGGCGGTCGTCATCTTGGTCCCTCTTTTCTATTTTTGGTTGGTAACGCTGAGCTGGTCTCGAGGTAAGTCTTTTTCCCCTCATCCGTCTCTCCCACGTACCCACACAACACGCAAACACGTGGGTGCTTATCTCCTGGATGCACGTTACACTCCCCCCTGATCTGATGATCACATAGAGAGCACTGGGGGGGGGTGGCCTTTTAGTGCGTGTGCTTCTGCGAAGAGGTACATTCACTGTTTCAGATTCGGGCTCTGGATCTGGTTCCGCCTCATCAGATGAAGTATCGCTATCAGTCTCTGGAAGGGCTCACTGAATCCGTGCATCGGCAGCTCATCGCTAGACGCTTCACTGCTTTCTTCTGTAGTTGTATGACGCACCTCGGTAGCTGGGCGAAGATCTCGCACATGTCGTGGGGTTCCATCGACCAAAACAGACTGCTGGCTAATCACTCCAGATATGTGTCCTCGCTTAAACTTGTCGGTGCACCGATTTCCTGGAGGCCGCACCCACACTGGATCTCCCACTTCATATCTGTTATATGTTCCCTTGTCGGTTGGCTGCGTAGTGTTGATTCCCTTCACTCCGACTCGGTACGTGTAAATAGCATTCGCAGGTGCGGTTGAAGGGGACGTCCCGTCCTTTGGCGTAATGTTGTACCAATATGTTGCTTCCGCAATAGTACATCGCTTCCTGGCAGCAATTCTCTTGATGCTGCGATGGCTTCTTTCAGCAATGCCATTTCCTGATGGCACATGCGCACATCGCAACCGTAGACGGACGCCCCACTCATCTAACAACTGCCGGACTTGCTGGCTACAAAACGCTGCATCATTGTCAGTCAGGAGCTCTTCCGGCGCACCTCGCTCAAAAAAAATGGATGATAGGTGGCGAACAACATTTGCTGAATCCTGTCTGGTCATCTGCCGCCACACCGCAAATCTCGTAGGCCCGCAATCAATGAGAGTTAGAAAGGGCTTGCCACTGTAATGGGTAATATCCATGGCCAGCCGCTGCCACACACTCTCAACTTCCAAGCGACCCTTCTGCCATCGCTCTGGTGCAGGATCAATAGACTGGCAAGCCTCACAATTTCTGACGATCTGTCTGACATCCATCTTGGTCACTGCTGGGTATGCACGCCTCACAAAATAAAGGGTCCTCTTGATACCCGGATGTCCGCTTTGTGCATGAATTTTTTGTATTTGACATGGGTCGATTGCAACTGCACAAGATCGAGCAGTAATCTCCATTCCCATCTTCGCGGCTTCATACCATTTGTGAGGTACACGGGTCAGTTGGTCAGCACGATTACAATGTGATGGCACCAGAGTGACGCTCAGTGATAGCCCATACTCAGATACCAGGTTTTTTAGCGTGTCTAGCCTTCTCCGTATTAACATTTCGCTTGCTGCCTTGGTACAGATTCGTGTCCGTCCTGAAAGTGTGTCAGACACCCAGTGGTAGACACAGAGAGAATCTGTGTACAAGGTCAACTTCTTAGACTGCCACTGCAGGGCCAGATTTACCCCCTTTACAACAGCGTCCAGCTCTGCCAGGTTGATATGCTGAGAATCTGTTACGGGCCGCAGCCAACACGCATCCTCGAACACGTTTCCTCCTTGCTCCAACGATACTCCCAACGCCAAAGAACTGGCATCAACCCACACACCTACGTTGTCTCCGTTAACACACCACCGCCCACAGGCAGGGTCCTTCTTGTTCACTCTCTCCAGTGTCTCTTTAATCATCAGAGTTAGTAGGACATCATCGGATATGTCATCCCAACCCGTGGTTGTTAAATTTGCTCTGCGTTTAATCACACCAACAGCTGCGCGGAGCCAGCCACAGACCGGTAAGTGACAACAAGTTTTCCACACCAAGAAAAAACGGTCCGCCTTGTAACGAGGTTGGGGATGCTTGGAATTTCACTGCCACGCCTCCATTGTAGGGTGCCATCCTCTTCATAAACATCCAATCCCAATACACGTGCTCCTTCCCTTAAACGTTCGGGATTCTTGCATTCCAGACCAAACTGAGCCAACTTTTCTTTGACACACGACGCAGACTGTACATCTTCATTGACGTATACGTCATCAATGTAAGCTGACGTTGAGTCCCTCATGGGCTTTTCTTGGGACAATACTGTGTTGACAATAGTCTTCATGATCTGTGGTGCCACATTTAGGCCGAAGCCAAGGCGTGTAAGGCAGTACCTCTGCCCCTGGAACCAAACTGTCTGGAACGGCCACAGGGTCAAAGGTCTGGGCGAAGTTGCGCCTCAGCAGAGGAATGTGTTGTCAGGCGAGAGCAGGGGAAAAAGAGGGGGAATTGCAGTGGGTTTGACCTTTTTTAAACTCAGTCACGTGTTCAGCTTGCCTGAGAGCTGCAACCAATCAGCAATGATCTTATAAACCAAACACTTTTAAAATCTCAAACCGCGAAGTCTCGCTACTGCTACTGCTGCTACAAATGCCCCTGTCTGGATTTGGTTTCGGTAGAAAACCAAAAAAAGTTTTTCCAAATAAAAGAACGATATTTTTGTGTGAGTGTAGGTGCATGTCTGTCGGTAACAGTAAGTTTGTATACCAGAATTAGTATTTCGTCAGTTGACAAAAAAAAAAAAAAAAAAAAAGGTGAAGTGAATTGAATGAAATTTGTCTGTTACTGACATTTTCTGTAAAATCCGCTGTCAACACGAGTTGCGTATGATTTGATGTCGCTAAGTTGTTGTTTGTCCTTGTTAAATGTCGATTACGCATTGTTTGTTGACAATGTTACATCAGGAATAACTCAGGTGAGTTTTGTGAAAAAATAAATGTTCTGAGTTGTCCGTCAGTGGAGATTAAGTAAGGTCTTGTCAATAATGATGACTCGAATGTTCGGTGAAGAATTATTTATTTTTGTGTGGAAAAAAAAAATTCTTGCTTTTCAGCGAAAAAGATTCTTTTTTGGTATTATTATACAAACACCGTGACAGCGTTAGGGTTAGGATTAGGGTTAGGGTTAGGGTTAGGGTTTAGGGTTAGGTTTAGGGTTAGGGTTAGGGTTAGGGTTAGGTTTAGGGTTAGGGTTAGGGTTAGGGTTAGGGGTTAGGGTTAGGGTTAGGGGTAGGGTTAATTCGCTGTCACGGTGTTTGTATAGTTTTACCTCTTTTTTTAATATCAGTTAGTTAGCGAGGGAAATGCTTCTTGTCACAAAGAATATTTATATCACGTGCACTTAATGGCGTCGAATTGACCCATTTATTTTAAAAATATTCTCTGAGGGAAGGTTGTAACACACACACACACACACACACACACACACACACACACACACAAACCTGAAAACAACGAAAGTCCAGTATTAGAGTGTTATCGTACACGAAAACGCATTCGCCTTTTGTGAGGTCGATTTTTTTTATCGATATTTGGAGCTGTTGTTTTTTTTAGTTAAAAGCGTCCAATAAAAGAAAAAAGTTTTTCTTTGTTTCGGCGAAACGTATTCGATTAAGCGTGCGAAAATGTGCTCAGTTTAAAATGTTTTTCAGCTTCTTTTGTGATGAGTGTCCGTTTGAAAATGTTTGTGCTTTTCTGTGAAAAGTGTGTCTGGTTGTTGAAATGTGTTCATTTTTCTTTAGTGACGAGTGTCCGGTTAAAATGTGTTTTTGTTTGTGCTTTTTGATAAAAGTGATTCGCCGGACAGAACCTTTTAACACCCAGAATGACCGCCAAGTAACCAAGTTACTAACCGGCCGAATTTTGTTACGTCTCTCAGTGGACATTGTTGGAAAGATGGGGGGGGGGTTACGTTAGAGGAGTTTCTAAGTTTACTATATTCATATAAACTATTACTTTTTGGGGTTTGAAACGATTTTCCTTGAGTTAACACGTTTCTGTGAAAACTTCCTTGTTTTAAGTGTTAGATAATCACATGGTTAAAAGTTAAATTAGTTATTATCGATCTATCTATCTGTTTATCTATTTATCTATCTAGTGATATTGTTAAAATATTGTTAAAATAGCTTCGATTTGAGAGTTATTGTTTAGCTGAAGATGTTTACATAAATTAGACAAGTTAGATAAACAAAATGGCCATCAACAGTTGCGTACATGACAGAGGTAACACGTTAGGAGACGAGTGCTTTCGATGATGACGTAACGAAACTAACAGGTCCAGAGGTCAAGAAGATTATATTGAATAGTTTGAGTTTGGTCACGAAAATGAGTAGATGTGATTCAAAGCTGGGAAGCGGGCTGAAAAAACCAAACATGTAGACCCGTAATGCAGACTCGTTATGAAGACCATTGAGACAGCTGAAAATAATTTATATTTTCTAAATATAAAGTGTTGTTCTGTGATTTCACAAAAGAAGAAAAAACAGGTGTCTCAATCGGTTATGGTGTTGGTCGTTGCATGTTTCATCACGTAGCTCAGCAGTGAAGACAGAACTCGAAGAAAGGAAAGATATGAAGCATATATTCTTCTTCTTATAAAATATGATACATTTATGTAAATATGAACTACAATATATCCCCCTGTAATACCCCACTGTATAAAAGATGTCTAGACGTCACAGTGATACGTGGCTATACAACATAGGGAGTGAAACGGAAAGCGAACTCCAACATTGCAGAGAAGACAATCATTAGAACTTATAGTAATTTGCTTTTTAGCGTTCGTAGAAACCGATTCAGGATTAAGTCATCACGCATACACAGATTATAAAGAAACAATTTGGAATAGCACACACGCATACACAGATTATAGAAAAAACAATTTGGAATAGAGCACACACACAGAAAGAAGAGATACAATTTGGAATACTACAAACATATATGCAGATTATAGGGAAACAATTTGGAATAGCACAAACACATACACAGATTATAAAGAAACAATTTGGAATAGCACAAACACATACACAGATTATAAAGAAACAATTTGGAATAGCACAAACACATACACAGATTATAAAGAAACAATTTGGAATAGCACAAACACATACACAGATTATAAAGAAACGATTTGGAATAGCACAAACACATACACAGATTATAAAGAAACAATTTGGAATAGCACAAACACATACACAGATTATAAAGAAACAATTTGGAATAGCACAAACACATACACAGATTATAAAGAAACAATTTGGAATAGCACAAACACATACACAGATTATAAAGAAACAATTTGGAATAGCACAAACACATACACAGATTATAAAGAAACGATTTGGAATAGCACAAACACATACACAGATTATAAAGAAACAATTTGGAATAGCACAAACACATACACAGATTATAAAGAAACAATTTGGAATAGCACAAACACATACACAGATTATAAAGAAACAATTTGGAATAGCACATACACATACACAGATTATAAAGAAACAATTTGGAATAGCACAAACACATACACAGATTATAAAGAAACAATTTGGAATAGCACAAACACAGATTATAAAGAAACAATTTGGAATAGCACAAACACATACACAGATTATAAAGAAACAATTTGGAATAGCACAAACACATACACAGATTATAAAGAAACGATTTGGAATAGCACAAACACATACACAGATTATAAAGAAACAATTTGGAATAGCACATACACATACACAGATTATAAAGAAACAATTTGGAATAGCACAAACACATACACAGATTATAAAGAAACAATTTGGAATAGCACACACACATACACAGATTATAGAAAAAACAATTTGGAATAGCACACACACATACACAGATTATAGAAAAAACAATTTGGAATAGAGCACACACACAGAAAGAAGAGAAACAATTTGGAATACTACAAACATATATGCAGATTATAGGGAAACAATTTGAAATAGTACAGACACATACACAGATTACAGGGAAAAAATTTGGAATAGCACAAACATATACACAGATTATAAAGAAACAATTTGGAATAGCACAAACACATACACAGATTATAAAGAAACAATTTGGAATAGCACACACACATACACAGATTATAAAGAAACAATTTGGAATAGCACAAACACATACACAGATTATAAAGAAACAATTTGGAATAGCACACACGCATACACAGATTATAGAAAAAACAATTTGGAATAGAGCACACACACAGAAAGAAGAGAAACAATTTGGAATACTACAAACATATATGCAGATTATAGGGAAACAATTTGAAATAGTACAGACACATACACAGATTACAGGGAAAAAATTTGGAATAGCACAAACACATACACAGATTATAAAGAAACAATTTGGAATAGCACAAACACATACACAGATTATAAAGAAACAATTTGGAATAGCACACACACATACACAGATTATAAAGAAACAATTTGGAATAGCACAAACACATACACAGATTATAAAGAAACGATTTGGAATAGCACAAACACATACACAGATTATAAAGGAACAATTTGGAATAGCACAAACACATACACAGATTATAAAGAAACAATTTGGAATAGCACAAACACATACACAGATTATAAAGAAACAATTTGGAATAGCACATACACATACACAGATTATAAAGAAACAATTTGGAATAGCACAAACACATACACAGATTATAGAAAAAACAATTTGGAATAGCACACACACATACACAGATTATAGAAAAAACAATTTGGAATAGCACACACACATACACAGATTATAGAAAAAACAATTTGGAATAGAGCACACACACAGAAAGAAGAGAAACAATTTGGAATACTACAAACATATATGCAGATTATAGGGAAACAATTTGAAATAGTACAGACACATACACAGATTACAGGGAAAAAATTTGGAATAGCACAAACACATACACAGATTATAAAGAAACAATTTGGAATAGCACAAACACATACACAGATTATAAAGAAACAATTTGGAATAGCACAAACACATACACAGATTATAAAGAAACAATTTGGAATAGCACAAACACAAACACAGATTATAAAGAAACAATTTGGAATAGCACAAACACATACACAGATTATAAAGAAACAATTTGGAATAGCACAAACACATACACAGATTATAAAGAAACAATTTGGAATAGCACAAACACATACACAGATTATAGAAAAAACAATTTGGAATAGAGCACACACACAGAAAGAAGAGAAACAATTTGGAATACTACAAACATATATGCAGATTATAGGGAAACAATTTGAAATAGTACAGACACATACACAGATTACAGGGAAAAAATTTGGAATAGCACAAACACATACACAGATTATAAAGAAACAATTTGGAATAGCACAAACACATACACAGATTATAAAGAAACAATTTGGAATAGCACAAACACATACACAGATTATAAAGAAACAATTTGGAATAGCACAAACACATACACAGATTATAAAGAAACGATTTGGAATAGCACAAACACATACACAGATTATAAAGAAACAATTTGGAATAGCACAAACACATACACAGATTATAAAGAAACAATTTGGAATAGCACAAACACATACACAGATTATAAAGAAACAATTTGGAATAGCACATACACATACACAGATTATAAAGAAACAATTTGGAATAGCACAAACACATACACAGATTATAAAGAAACAATTTGGAATAGCACACACACATACACAGATTATAGAAAAAACAATTTGGAATAGCACACACACATACACAGATTATAGAAAAAACAATTTGGAATAGAGCACACACACAGAAAGAAGAGAAACAATTTGGAATACTACAAACATATATGCAGATTATAGGGAAACAATTTTAAATAGTACAGACACATACACAGATTACAGGGAAAAAATTTGGAATAGCACAAACATATACACAGATTATAAAGAAACAATTTGGAATAGCACAAACACATACACAGATTATAAAGAAACAATTTGGAATAGCACACACACATACACAGATTATAAAGAAACAATTTGGAATAGCACAAACACATACACAGATTATAAAGAAACAATTTGAAATAGCACACACACATACATAGATTATAGAAAAAACAATTTGGAAAAGAGCACACACACAGAAAGAAGAGAAACAATTTGGAATACTACAAACATATATGCAGATTATAGGGAAACAATTTGAAATAGTACAGACACATACACAGATTACAGGGAAAAAATTTGGAATAGCACAAACACATACACAGATTATAAAGAAACAATTTGGAATAGCACAAACACATACACAGATTATAAAGAAACAATTTGGAATAGCACAAACACATACACAGATTATAAAGAAACAATTTGGAATAGCACAAACACATACACAGATTATAAAGAAACAGTTTGGAATAGCACAAACACATACACAGATTATAAAGAAACAATTTGGAATAGCACACACACATACATAGATTATAGAAAATACAATTTGGAATAGAGCACACACACAGAAAGAAGAGAAACAATTTGGAATACTACAAACATATATGCAGATTGTAGGGAAACAATTTGAAATAGTACAGACACATACACAGATTACAGGGAAAAAATTTGGAATAGCACAAACTCATACACAGATTATAAAGAAACAATTTGGAATAGCACAAACACATACACAGATTATAAAGAAACAATTTGGAATAGCACAAACACATACAAAGATTATAAAGAAAAAATTTGGAATAGCACAAACACATACACAGATTATAAAGAAACAATTTGGAATAGCACAAACACATACACAGATTATAAAGAAAAAATTTTGAATAGCACAAACACATACACAGATTATAAAGAAACAATTTGGAATAGCACAAACACATACACAGATTACAGGGAAAAAATTTGGAATAGCACAAACACATACACAGATTATAAAGAAACAATTTGGAATAGCACAAACACATACACAGATTATAAAGAAACAATTTGGAATAGCACAAACACATACCCAGATTACAGGGAAAAAATTTGGAATAGCACAAACACATACACAGATTATAAAGAAACAATTTGGAATAGCACAAACACATACACAGATTAGAGGGAAAAAATTTGGAATAGCACAAACACATACACAGATTATAAAGAAACAATTTGGAATAGCACAAACACATACACAGATTACAGGGAAAAAATTTGGAATAGCACAAACACATACACAGATTATAAAGAAACAATTTGGAATAGCACAAACACATACACAGATTATAAAGAAACAATTTGGAATAGCACAAACACATACACAGATTATAAAGAAACAATTTGGAATAGCACAAACACATACACAGATTATAAAGAAACAATTTGGAATAGCACAAACACATACACAGATTATAAAGAAACAATTTGGAATAGCACAAACACATACACAGATTATTAAGAAACAATTTGGAATAGCACAAACACATACACAGATTATAAAGAAACAATTTGGAATAGCACAAACACATACCCAGATTACAGTGAAAAAATTTGGAATAGCACAAACACATACACAGATTATAAAGAAACAATTTGGAATAGCACAAACACATACACAGATTATAAAGAAACAATTTGGAATAGCACAAACACATACACAGATTATAAAGAAACAATTTGGAATAGCACAAACAGATACACAGATTATAAAGAAACAATTTGGAATAGCACAAACACATACCCAGATTACAGGGAAAAAATTTGGAATAGCACAAACACATACACAGATTATAAAGAAACAATTTGGAATAGCACAAACACATACACAGATTATAAAGAAACAATTTGGAATAGCACAAACACAAACACAGATTATAAAGAAACAATTTGGAATAGCACAAACACATACACAGATTATAAAGAAACAATTTGGAATAGCACAAACACATACACAGATTATAAAGAAACAATTTGGAATAGCACAAACACATACCCAGATTACAGGGAAAAAATTTGGAATAGCACAAACACATACACAGATTATAAAGAAACAATTTGGAATAGCACAAACACATACACAGATTAGAGGGAAAAAATTTGGAATAGCACAAACACATACACAGATTATAAAGAAACAATTTGGAATAGCACAAACACATACACAGATTACAGGGAAAAAATTTGGAATAGCACAAACACATACACAGATTATAAAGAAACAATTTGGAATAGCACAAACACATACACAGATTATAAAGAAACAATTTGGAATAGCACAAACACATACACAGATTATAAAGAAACAATTTGGAATAGCACAAACACATACACAGATTATAAAGAAACAATTTGGAATAGCACAAACACATACACAGATTATAAAGAAACAATTTGGAATAGCACAAACACATACACAGATTATTAAGAAACAATTTGGAATAGCACAAACACATACACAGATTATAAAGAAACAATTTGGAATAGCACAAACACATACCCAGATTACAGTGAAAAAATTTGGAATAGCACAAACACATACACAGATTATAAAGAAACAATTTGGAATAGCACAAACACATACACAGATTATAAAGAAACAATTTGGAATAGCACAAACACATACACAGATTATAAAGAAACAATTTGGAATAGCACAAACAGATACACAGATTATAAAGAAACAATTTGGAATAGCACAAACACATACCCAGATTACAGGGAAAAAATTTGGAATAGCACAAACACATACACAGATTATAAAGAAACAATTTGGAATAGAACCCAAACACATACACAGATTATAAAGAAACAATTTGGAATAGCACAAACACATACACAGATTATAAAGAAACAATTTGGAATAGCACAAACACATACACAGATTATAAAGAAACAATTTGGAATAGCACAAACACATACCCAGATTACAGGGAAAAAATTTGGAATAGCACAAACACATACACAGATTATAAAGAAACGATTGTGAATAGCACAAACACATATCCAGATTACAGGGAAAAAATTTGGAATAGCACAAACACATACACAGATTACAGGGAAAAAATTTGGAATAGCACAAACACATACACAGATTATAAAGAAACAATTTGGAATAGCACAAACACATACACAGATTACAGGGAAAAAATTGGGAATAGCACAAACACATACACAGATTATAAAGAAACAATTTGGAATAGCACAAACACATACACAGATTATAAAGAAACAATTTGGAATAGCAAAAACACATACCCAGATTACAGGGAAAAAATTTGGAATAGCACAAACACATACACAGATTATAAAGAAACAATTTGGAATAGCACAAACACATACACAGATTATAAAGAAACAATTTGGAATAGCACAAACACATACACAGATTATAAAGAAACAATTTGGAATAGCACAAACACATACACAGATTATAAAGAAACAATTTGGAATAGCACAAACACATACACAGATTATAAAGAAACAATTTGGAATAGCACAAACACATACCCAGATTACAGGGAAAAAATTGGGAATAGCACAAACACATACACAGATTATAAAGAAACAATTGTGAATAGCACAAACACATACACAGATTACAGGGAAAAAATTTGGAATAGCACACACATACACAGATTATAGACGTTTCAATTATACCAGTCATCATAGGAGCAACTGGGCTTATGAAAAAGAACTTTAAAAAGTACATAGCAAGCATACCCGGTGAACCAAGTGCAAGTGAAATACAAACGATTGCACTGAAAGGGACGGCTAGAACCCTGAAAAGATCTCTTGGTTGGACTCACTAAAATAGGGGTAAATGTCAGATATCTGGTTGGATGTCCCATCCCCTAGAAGAAAACGTTTAAGAAAAATGAAAAAAAAAGTGAGATAGAAAAACAATTTGGAATAGCACACACACATACACAGATTATAAAGAAATAATTTGGAATAGCACACACATACACAGATTATAAAGAAGATATCTACTGAAAATATACAAAAATAAAATATACAGTTAGGGACGGTTAGAATCCTGAAAAGATCTCTTGGTTGGACTCACTAAAATAGGGGTAAATGTCAGACATCTGGTTGGATGTCCCATCCCCTAGAAGAAAAAGTTTAAGAAAAATGAAAAAAAAAAGTAAAGAAAAAATTTGGAATAGCACACACACATACACAGATTATAAAGAAACAATTTGGAATAGCACAAACACATACACAGATTATAAAGAAACAATTTGGAATAGCACACACATACACAGATTATAAAGAAAAAATTTGGAATAGCACACACATACACAGATTATAAAGAAACAATTTGGAATAGCACAAACACATACACAGGTTACCAAGAAACAATTGTGAATAGCACACACATACACAGATTACAGAGAAACAATTTGGAATACCACACACACATACACAGATTACCAAGAAACAATTGTGAATAGCACACTCGTACACAGATTATAGGGAAAAAATTTGGAATAGCATACACACATACACAGATTATAAAGAAACAATTTGGAATAGCACAAACACATACACAGGTTACCAAGAAACAATTGTGAATAGCACACACATACACAGATTACAGAGAAACAATTTGGAATACCACACACACATACACAGATTACCAAGAAACAATTGTGAATAGCACACTCGTACACAGATTATAGGGAAAAAATTTGGAATAGCATACACACATACACAGATTATAGGGATACCATTTGGAATATCACACACACATACACAGAAAGCCATACTGTTGTGCTGTATCCTCAAGCCAGCTGTTGTGCTGTATCCTCAAGCCATACAGAGCGTCCCCAGGTTGCGGATAGGGGAAACCCCTCTATTTATAGGGGGTAGCTTTGAATATTAAATCAAAAGCCACTGACAATGAGGAAATAAAATGAAAATGAATACCAAAAATAATGCATACTGGCTGGCCGTCGCCCAGGATAAAAAGGGTCCCTTACCTCGTTCACACACCAGACGAGAAAAGGTATTTGAATGTGTGAACCCTCTTACTTCACTTACTTTACTTACCATGACAGAGGTCCACTTGGATCAGCCAACAGATCGTGAATTAGATCCTGGCCCCAAACCATCATGTGCAACTACAAGAAAAGGAAACAGAAGAGGCCTAAAAACCCAACCCTGGACAGTTGCACAAAAGAGGGTATTATTATATTGCTACCATTATTCAAAGTTTGAAAAATGGAGCAGAACGTCGAATGAGATCCTACAAGAGAAAATCAAGAATTCTGACCTCCCTGAAGACAAAAAGCAGACAACAGTTGCAAAACTGCGATCCCTTGTATCACAAAGGAAGAGATACATAACAGAAGAAGATGAAAATAATATAAAGCATAAAGCCCTAAAAGATGCTGAAAATGATTACCTCCCTATTCAGGAAGAGGAGACTGAAAAAAGACTAAAGTCCAAATGGAGTAAGGATGAAAAGTGGACTATAATTTGGGCCATTGAATACGCTAAGAGCAAATGTGTAAAACAAAAGCAAAGAACAGAAACCTGGAGGGAAATCTTCTCCTATTTCTGTCCATGGAAGAAGAATGTCCCGCGGAGTAATTTAACCTCTCAAAAATATAATATTCTAAAAGAACGAGTGTTTAATGAGGAAGAACTAAAATACATGAGAGATGAAATAACAGTCCTAATAAACACACAGGCTAACCCACTAGAGAAACCTATTCTGTATCCCACCGAATTTGATGAGACCGCAAATGTGAGCCCGCAACACCACCACCTTAGAGCAGTGCAACAGTTGTGGTAGCTACCCAACAGATAACCCTTACAGCACAAAGTCCAACAGAAGTGCATCACTCTATATCAGGAACTCAAATACCTACAGAATCCTCTACACTAGCTCACTCTCACTATAAAGCAGGTAACACATCTACATTTCCATCAACGTGTGAAATAACTCCTTCATCAGGAAAAACTCCATCTTGTGTTTTGCTTCCAGAACCAGATGATGAGCAATTGGAAATAGAAGAGGAACTCTGTAACACAATAGAAAAAGTTAACAATATGAGCATGGAAGAAAGGCCTAGGTTACCTAAAATACAAGCCTCAATATTCTTTAAGTCATTGATCATCAAAGTCAATATTGCTCTTATAAGGCTCGTTCCAGAAGAAATAGACCTTAGGCAGCTAAATAACGTCACATCTGCAGCTGGGCTGTACATTAGCAACAAAATACTTCCTCTGAATAAACACCAAAATAGAAATAAAACACCTAATGTAACCAAAGCAACACCAAAATGGAAAGCCAAGCTGATAAAAAAAATAAACACCTGTAGAAAGGAACTTAGCCAATTAAAGCAGTTCATGAATAATCCCACAGTGGAAGGTAGACTCAGAAACATCGTCAGAAGAATCTGTGCGAAATTTAAAACAAATTGTAAAAATATCAGAAGCATAGTGAAGGAACTAGAAGGCAAAATACCAGCCATTGCCCAAAGAATGAAACATCGCATGGCAAAGATTCATGCAAAGACACAGAATAAGCTTTTTGCAAACAATCCCAGAACTTTCTACAGGAATCTAATAAGAGAGGAAATTAAAATCCAAGATCCCCCATGTAAACAGAAATTAGACGATTACTGGAGACCCTTATTTGGAAAAGAGGAAGTACATAACGAAGAGGCCCAGTGGATCGAGGATATTATCAATGCAAATAAAAATAAAAGAGAAATGCCAGAGCCAGAAATAACGCCAGATAAAATAAGATCAAAGCTGGCACGAGCTTCAAATCACAAGAAACCTGGCATCGACAACATATCTAACTTCTGGTTAAAACAGCTAACAGCATTGCATGATAATTATAACAGATGTTTCACCAGAATGTTGAAAGCTTATGAAGCGACACCATCATGGCTATTAAAAGGCGATACAAGCTTAATAGTTAAAACCACAGAAACCAAAGCTCCCAGCAAATATCGCCCAATATGCTGCGTAACCACGACTTACAAGCTATTCACTGGATTAATAGCTGACAGCATATATGAACACTTTCATCCGGTGATTATCTTGAGGAGGAACAAACAGAATGTAGGAAAAACTGCCTGGGCACCAAAGATCAATTGCTCATCAACAAGACCATTTTCGAAGATTGCAGGAAAAGAAACAGAAATCTAAATATGGCATGGATAGATTATCAGAAAGCATTTGATAGTGTACCCCATTCGTGGATACTAAAATGCCTCGAATTATACAAAATCCACCCGACTATATGAGAAATTTTAGCTGCCCAAATGAAGGAGTGGCAAACATCCATTACCTTAAACCATAGCGGGGGAAGGATATCCATTCCAAATATAAAAAACAAAAAAGGAATCTTCCAAGGAGACAGTTTATCTCCTCTACTATTTTGCTTATTAATTATTATTATTAATCCTCTAAGTAAGCTTCTAAAGAACTAAAGGTGCTTATAATCTAAGCTACAGCCGCCAAAGAGAATCCTCCAAGGTAATAAACTTATTTTTCATGGATGATCTTAAGCTGTATGCTAGCTCGGATAAGGATTTAGATCATCTACTAAAAATTGTCCACACTTCTTCCAATGACATCAAAATGACGCTCGGGCTGGATAAGTGTGCTAAGTGTACTGTGAAAGCTGGCAAGAAGATATCTACTGAAAATATACAGCATGATGAAAATAGTGTAATCAGAGAACTGGATGAACAGGAAACATACAAATATCTCGGCATTGATGAAAATGAGTCCATCCAACATTCAAAGATGAGAGAGAAACTAAGCCAAGAATATTTACGCCGGGTAAGAAAAATCTGCAAAACTGAAATCACAAACAAGAACAAAATTACGGCAATTAACCAACTTGCCATGCCAGTACTAACATATAGTTTTGGCATTATTGACTGGCCTCAGAAAGACATAAATTGGCTTGACACAAAAACAAGGAAAATGTTAACCTTGTACTGAGTTATTTATCGAAACCAGTGCATGCCTCATTTGTACCTACCCAGGCGAGAAGGAGGTATGGGACTCTCGGAAGTCAATCATCAACACAGAGCCACAATCGTCAGTATAGGTCAGTACATAAGTTCCTGTAACCCCAAGCTGATGAAAATTAAAGACTATTATGAGAACCGAGCAAGTAGTACAACATCTATAACACAACTTGCCACTCATTTTGGAAAGGATTGCCTTACAAATGATGCAAACAAGCCTGCCACTGACATAGCCCAGAAGAGTCGGAAAAATACACTAGCCAGTTCCATAGTGTTAAAACAGGAGAATGGACCAACCATAAACGGGCAAAATACCTACCGACTGAACTATCCCAAGAATATATCGATAGGGATGGTTCCCTGGACTGGCTCAAAAGAGGATCCCTCCATTACGACCAAGAGAGGTTGATATTGGCTGCACAAGACCAGGGCCTCATGACAAACGCCTTCAAAAAGATGAGTGGTCTAAGCAACAATAATAAATGCAGGTTCTGTAGCACTGAGGTTGAGAGTGTGGGCCACCTGATTTCTAGTTGCAAGGTCCTACTTGGAGATCGTTATTATACAGATCGCCATAACGGAGTTTGCAAATACCTTCACTGGAAGATATGTAAGAAACTCAACATTCAGTGTAGTAAAAAATCCTGGGAACATATACCCGAACGAACAGTTGGGAATGACAACTACACTATTCACTATGACTACATAATCCCGACTGGTACATATCTTGAAAACGCAGCTGTTAAACCAAATATAGTGATTTGGTACAAAGCAAACAAAAAAGCGACCATAATAGAGGTCAGTGTACCCAATGATACGGGGCTTAACAGAGCTGAGAGGGAAAAGATAACAAAGTATCAAGGACTTATGTATGATATGAAGCGACATTGGAAATTAAAAAACGTTTCAATTATACCAGTCATCATAGGTGCAACTGGGCTTATGAAAAAGAACTTTAAAAAGTACATAGCAAGCATACCCGGTGAACCAAGTGCAAGTGAAATACAAACGATTGCACTGAAAGGGACGGCTAGAATCCTGAAAAGATCTCTTGGTTGGACTCACTAAAATAGAGGGTAAATGTCAGACATCTGGTTGGATGTCTCACCCCCTAGAAGAAAAGGTTTAAGAAAAATGAAAAAAAAAAATATAGAGAAACAATTAGGAATAGCACACACACATACACAAATTATAGAGAAACTGTTAAGTGTTGTGGCATTATTTTGAACAAAGATTGCAGCGTAGTTCAGATCAGATCCTGACCGTAATTGGCAGTAACCAAGATGGCGGCCGAGAATCAAATGCGGTCCCTGACGTATTTAGCGGCGAATTGATTGAATCCAACATTCAACAATTTTTATACTAACTATGGAAGGTTTTCATTGGTTGATTAGCACAGCCGGTGGTTATAAAAATGATTGGCGAATTTATTTGTCTCATACCCCCATTAGTTCGTCTGATGGGGATGTGTCTCCTAGCGGCTTCGGCTGCGAGGAGACAGGATAGGAGTACTCGTCAAGGATCCGTTCTTGACACTCAGCCAAAGAGGTGAGGGGCCGGGAACCGGCCCAGCACCTGTCAGACTGAGGTACACCGCCTGGGTAATACCTAGGAGGTCCACCCTCCCAGGCCTTGCCACCGGGCTTTCCGGTGAAGTAAGTTCATTGCTTACTGCCTGAGGCGCTCCGAACGGGGAATGCTGGCGGGGTTACTCAGGCAATTTTTACAATTGCAGTAGTGCCCCTCCTTTAGGGGAGCCTGCTAGATCCCCACTTTCCGGTCTTGTGCCACATTTTGCTGAGGTGGGCAGCAAATAAATCTATACCCCCATTAATTCGTCTCATGGGGATGTGTCTCCTAGCGGCTTCGGCTGCAGGGAGAGAGCGTAGTCGTACTCATCAAGAATCCGCTCTGGACACTCAGCCCAACAGGTGAGGGGCCGAGATTCAATCCAGCACCTGTCGGACTTAGGTACACCATTTGGGTACTACCTAGGAGGTCTACCCTCTCAGGCCTTGCCACCGGGCTTTCCGGTAGGGCAAGTTAATTACTTTTCGCCTGAGGCGCCCTTACCGGGGAATGCCGACGGGGTGCCCAGCCAATTTTTGATGAGGCAAGAGTGCCCCTTCCTTTAGGGGAGCTTGCCTATTTCCACCTTCCGGCCTTGTGCCACATTTTGGTATGGTGGACACCAACTAAATAACTACCCTCATTAGGAGTCACAAACATTTTACACACCCTCTTTTTTGATATAATGGAAAAATCCTTTCGGATTCAATTTTGGTTTGGCTTGAGAAAAGGAAAGAAAAATAAATAAAAATAAAAATAAAACAAACAAATAAATGAACAATTAAAAATAAACCAATAAAATAATTTTTTTTTTGGTGGGGGCAGAATTTGTCTTTATTCTCATTGGTCAAAAGAAATTGTTAATATATTGGTATAATGCCATATACCAAAGCCATTTTCTTGATACATATGAAAATAAACACTTTTCAAATATGTATAAACATACAAATAGAATACTTTTCAAATACATATAAACATATGCACAAAAATTCACAAATATACATTTTTTGTTTGTTTTGTTTTTAACAAAATTTGCCAAAAAAAAAAAAAAATTTTACAAAAAGGAAATTTACAACAAGTTTTTAACAAGTGACTTTTTTTTTTTTTTTTACAAAAACTGGATACATTATGTTAGGTATTAGTTGGTTAATTTGGTTAGTAAGGTAGAAATGGTCACAATTTAACGTCGTGCCCGGGACAATTTACAATTTTCTTTTTTTTTTTTGGTATGATTTTGACTGTTCTCTTTTTGGGTTTCTGAAAAGAGATTTATTCATGATTAGATTTCAAAAAGTTCGGTTATAAAATGTTTTAATTTTATTATTTTTATAGGTTTAGTGAAAATGTCGACTACATTATTTTCAGGCGTCACATAATAAGAGTAATAGATGTTTTACTTGTTTCATCCCTTATAAAATTGTGGTTAGAAGCAAGAAGGAGAAGTCTTACTGTGGGTGCTCAGCGAGTGAGTTCAGGCGAAGAAAAGGAAGAACAAATATGGCGGCCAGCATTTTTATTTTGTCCGTTCTCGCATAATCTCGTGTGTGCGTGAAGATGGAACCTATAAAATGATGTTCATTTCTGGGTGCTGTGAGATGATTCCCGATCAGCCAGGAGAGAAGGCAATGAGAGAGAAGAGACAGAGGACTGTAGCGATAATCTTACTTGAACATTCCGGTTGTGTATTTGAGGTGACCCCCCCCTCTTTTACATCAAGCTATTTCGGCGATGGCCAATGCAGGCTTAAGCAACATTATTAAGCCTTTTAATGGCGACGGTGATGTGGTGGCGTGGCTTAAAAAAGTGGACCTTGTAGCAAGGATTCAGAAGCTGGATGATGTGGCCGCAGTAATACCACTGTTTCTGGAAGGGGACGCACTGGCCCTCTATTTGGAGCTCAGCAAGCGGAAACAGGGTGACGCAGACGCCATCAAGGGTCGACTGATCGAAGCTTTCGCAGAAGGGCCTTTCGAGGCCTTTAATAAGTTGAAAGAGGTAGACTGGTGAATCTGTGGATGTCTATGCGAATGAGATAAGGAGATTGGTTGAGTTGTCGGGCATTAGGGGACATGCCACGAATCACGTAGTCAAGATGACTTTTGTTACCGGGTTCCCGGAAGAAATATCGAAAAGTTTGCAGCAGGTACCGGGAGTGGAGACGCTGGATGTGAGTGAGCTGCTTAGAACTGCAAAAATCTTGGTGAGCACCCAGCCCACGGAGCCTGGAGGAACGACAGCAATGGTACAGCAGGATGTGGGCAGGAATCTGCCAAACCCGGGGATCGCATGCTTCGAATGCGGGGGGACCACACATGAGAAGAGACTGCAGGAAGTTCTTGCAACGGACAGTGTGTTACAAATGCAATCGAAGAGGCCATATAGCAGTAAAATGCACAAGTTCGGGAAACTGGCGAGGGGGGCCGACGCGCTAGCGGCCGCCCCGATTCGAGAATAGAGGCGTACCCGCAGCAGATGCCCAAACAGAAGATTGCGGTGGAAGGACGGGAAGTTATGGCCCTGATTGACACTGGCTGCACCACTACCATGGTGCACACTACCCTGGTCGGAAGATGGAAAGGGAAGGGTGAAGTAGTGGCATTCGATGGGTCGCGAGTGAAGTGTCGAGGGAGGAAGACCGTCACTATTGATATTGCTGAACGTCGGATGAGGGTTCATGCAATTGTCACTGATCGCCTGATGCCTGGCGTCCAAGCCATCATTGGAATGGATGTCATATGCCGCCTTGGAGGTGTTACCATCACATGTGACAACGTGAGGTTCGGACTAGCTGAGTGCGCGGTGACGGAGAACACCCCCAGAGGGATCAACAAGGCCGGGGAGGAAAGAAAATTGTCGATCAAAGATCAGGACTTCCGAGCCGAATTCGACGGAGAGCGGTGGACGGTGGAGTGGGCATGGAAACATCAAGCGTCATCGCTGACAAACAGGGTGGCGTGCTACACAAATTCGAGAGGAGGGGCGAGAAAGGAGTTTGAGCAGGAAGTCGACCGATGGATTGAGGAGGGGATACTGATGCCTTGGACGGATGATGTGGAGTCGGGCATTTTGCCATTGATGGCCGTTCTGCAAACAACTAAAGGGAAAGTAAGACCGGTCCTGGATTTCCGAGAGCTGAACGGCCATGTTAAGTGCCATACGGGAGGCGACACCGTAGATGTGTGCAGTGAGACCATTAGGGAATGGAGGCAGATGAATGGCGCATCTACGTTGGTAGATCTAAAATCTGCCTATTTGCAACTCCATGTTGCCAAGAAGCTCTGGAAATATCAGTTAGTCAAGTACAAAGACAAAACCTACTGCCTTACGCGAGTGGGGTTCGGGTTAAATTCGGCACCCAAGATTATGTCAACTATCCTCAGGAAGATTCTGGAGACAATGGGAAAGGGAGATGGGGTAGTGAGCTCATACATAGACGACATTCTGGTGAATGAGACTGTGGTAACTGCCAAGGAGGTGGTGGCTCATTTGAAGAGGTTCGGGTTGGTCGCCAAAGAGCCGGAAAAATTAGACGGAGGGGCTGCTTTGGGCCTAAAACTGAAAAGAGGTGCGTCAGGCGGCCTAGAGTTTCGCAGGGGAAACGAGATCCCACAACTGAAGCAGGAGCTCTACAGACGTGAACTTTTTTCGATATGCGGAAAGTTGATCGGACATTACCCCATTGCTAGCTGGCTTAGACCAGCATGCAGCTACATAAAGAGACACGCTGAAGGACGAGGATGGAATGATAAGGTGGGAGAAAGAACGGTCGCCATGATGGAAGAGCTCCTGAAAGAAGCAGAACGGCAAGACCCAGTCCGGGGAACCTGGAACATACCGCGAACATTGGATGGAGTCGTGTGGTGCGATGCGAGCAGCATTGCAACAGGGGTCGTTTTGGAAATTGGAGGAGTAGTTGCAGAAGATGCAGCCTGGTTGAGGAAAAAGAATGACGTCAGCCACACCAATGTGGCAGAATTAGACGCGACAATAAAAGGAGTCAATCTGGCCTTGAAATGGGGACTACGTGACATCTGCATCAAAACAGACTCTGCCACGGTGTTTGCTTGGCTAAAGTCTCTCATTTCAAGCGAAAAAAGGATAAAAACGAAGGGGCTGCGGAAATGTTAGTGAAGCGCAGGCTTGGGGTGCTGGCTGAGCTGATGCAAGAGTTTTGTTTGAAGCTTCGCGTAGACATGGTGGCTTCTGAAAAGAACTGAGCAGATGCTCTCACGAGAGTGAAGAAGAGTTGGCTGTTGCCAAAGAAAGATGTTGTTGCTGCATCGGATCTAGATGATGTTGGTGTGCGAGAACTGCACAATTTGCACCATATGGGGGTAGAGAGGACTTGGTACTTAGTGAAAAAAGTCGACCCGAGGATCACCAAGGAGCAGGTGAGGCAAGTGGTCAGGACATGCGACAGATGTCAGTCGATTGATCCTGCTCCAAGCACGCATGAAGCTGGCCAATTGGAGGTGAGTGGGACCTGGGAGAGACTGGCATGCGATGTCACCCATTACAGGGGTGGACTTTACCTGACCATGATTGACTGTGGGCCCGGGCGATTTGCCCTATGGAAGAAGCTACATGGAGGAACAGGCAATGAAATAGCGGCAATCCTTGATGAGGTGTTTTTGGAGCGAGGCCCCGTGGAAGAGTTGTTAACCGACAACGGGACTGCATTCAAGTCAGTAGCAGTGACAGAAGTACTGAAGAAATGGAAGATTCAACAATTTTTCAGAGCTGCCTACAGACCTAGTGGCAACGGGATTGTAGAGAGAAACCACTGCACCATAAAGGCAGTTTCGGAAAGAGGAGGCACCTCACCTGAGCAAGCCGTCTTCTGGTATAACATGTCGCCTAAACTGGGACAAGTACAAGAGACGGACCCGCAACTGTCAATGTTTGCATATTCCTGGAGATATCCCAGGGTGGAGCCGGCAAGCTGAGAAGTAGAGGCCACAGGGACAATTACACTCGGGGACGAGGTATGGGTGAAGCCACCGGGGGCGCGGTGCACCACACAATGGAGTAGAGGTCGCGTGACTGGGAGGAACACTAGTAACAACATTGTGGTGGGAGGAGTCCCGAGGCACATTCTCGGCGTCAGACCAGTTGAGGGCGAAGCAGTGGAGAGGAGTGTGCAGCCACAGGAGGAGGACGAGACACCTCAGAGGCCAAATAGAGAGAGGCGACCGCCACAGTGGATGAGAGACTATGAAATGTGATCTTGAGATCAGGGAGGCATGTGGTTAGAAGCAAGAAAGAGAAGTCTTGCCGTGGGTGCTCAGCGAGTGAGTTCAGGCGAAGAAAAGGAAGAACAAACATGGCGGCCAGCATTTTTATTTTGTCCGTTCTCGCATAATCTCGTGTGTGCATGAAGATGGAACCTATAAAACGATGTTCATTTCTGGGTGCTGTGAGATGATTCCCGATCAGCCAGGAGAGAAGGCAACGAGAGAGAAGAGACAGAGGACTGTAGCGATAATCTTACTTGAACATTCCGGTTGTGTATTTGAGGTGACCCCCTCCCCCATTTTACATCAAAAATGATATCTGATATCAATATGCTTCGACCTTTGATGAATCATAGAATTATTTGCTAATAAGATACTGCTTTGATTGTCACAATAAATTACTATAGTTTTTTTTTTTACTTAGATCTGGTTTTAAAATAGATTTTAAAAAGGTGTTCAGAAAAATTGCCTCCTGTGCGGAATGGGTTAGGGCCACATATCCTGCTTCACAAGTAGAAAGGGCAACACTTTGTTGCTTTTTAGTTTTCCAAGAGATCATAGGTCCAGTCTTTGACAGTCTAAAACAATACCCCGTTATACTTTTTCTATCCTCAGAGTTACCATAATCTGAATCTGAAAATCCTTATAAATTTAAAGGATATGTAGACTTTTTAAATATTTTCCTTGGTTCCTTTTAGGTAACGAAGGATTTTGTTTTGTCGGTTTCGATAAGTTTTGAGATAGCTTTATTACAGTGTAACATATATCAGGCCTATTTGGAGTCATCATTGTTTGAATCCCTGTTCTATTAAATAATTATGGAGTGTTAAATTCCAATTGTGTACACTTTGTTTTAGTCCATATAACGATTTATGCAATTTCCATACGCAATTTTTATTTTTCATTTTAAATCCCTCTGGAGGGTAAATATAGATTTCACAGTCAATCGGAGCATTTAAATAAGCATCCATTTGATGCATTTTTAAATTGTATTGAGCGGCAAGTTGTAATAAAATTCTAATTGTCGTTAAATTTGTCGTTGGTGAAAATGTTGCAAAATATTCCACTCTAGAAAGTTGTGAAAAACCTTTTGCGACAAATCTTGCTTTAAATGTTTCACTGCCAGAAGCTGTGATTTTTTTTTTTTTTTTGGAAAAAAAATCCAGCGTGAAGAAATTATATTTTTATCTCTTGGTTTTGCCACTATTTCGTATGTGTTATTTTCAGATAAAGCTTTCAATTCGGATTTCATAGCTTGTTCCCATTCTTGGTGATTTTCTGAATTAATCGCCCCATTATATTCCGGTGCGCTATTCAACGAGTAACACTAATCTACTGTGTAATCTTGTATCTTTTTAATTTGTTAGAAGTCTGGCCTTTTTCGCTCCCTTATTGGGTATCGACGTATCTGGTTAATATTTTCGTCAGAAGTTCTGCTGTAATTGTCGGCGTTATTAATATTTTCATTGTGATCGATTAAGATGCTAGGTAATATTTCACGTTTTTCATCTACTGGATCGTCACTTTTTAAATTTAATGTATCATTTAATTTTACACATCTAACCCTTTTTATGGTATTTTGGGTTGGAAAGTAGATTAAATATGATGTAACCTACGAAAATCCCCTTTTTGCTTTTAGTATTTAGTTTACTGGTGTTTTCTATAAATGCAAAACAATCAGAACCAAATAGATGCATTCTGTTCATTTTAGGTTTTACACCGCAAAACGCTTCATACCGGCGTTTTGCCTAGTCTTTTATTGAACGATCTATTTCTGACTTTATATTCTGTATAAAAAGATTTTGTTCTAAAATTTCGTTGTTCTCCATTTTCGCATTTACAAAACTGTTTATGTTTTTGTTGTGGCGCGTAAGGGTGACTAAAGAAAACACGGACATTGATATGGGCTAGAAAAGATAATTTTTATTGAAACAAAACAGAAGATACAGAGAGGAACAGTCGTAGCACGTAACACCAAAATATCAGTACTACGAAAGTACACTGGCCGCACTGAGAGTCGGTATCTCTTGATCTATTTATACAGTTCAAAAGAGTTCATATATTGTGCACGACGGTTGAGTCTCCACAACAGTTTTAAGAAGCTCTTGCTACCTGGTGACACTTCTATTAATGGTGACACTTCTATTAATGGTGACACTTCTATTCTATTAATGTTTCATTTATTCCTATTTCCGTCGTGCACTCGTGCATACATGCCTGTTTATGTTTGTTGAACCAAATTTATATTCAATGTCGGTGTGGTTCTTGACTATACTCAAAGACACTATCATCGTCCACAATGGCCTCTACCAAGGTTACTGACCACGCCACAACAGGGCTGTTCATTGCAATTAGAAACTCTGGTGCTTATGCAGATTATTGATGTTTTAAACCAACGCATTTCACGTGAAAACATTATTGCATATCCAGGTGTCATGTTGAAATTAGTATAAATTACGAAAATTACGAAAAATAATTCAGTAGCAGATGTGCCAGATATATTTTTAACAAAACTTCATCCACAATGACGTTAGTCAAAATGGTCGATTAAAGTTACCTCCCCCGAATCTTCAGAACTTTTCTGTTGCATGAACAGCAGCAGGTGTTACACCGTTTGGAGTAACGCCCCTTGGAGGTGACCGGTGTTAGAAGAGTATTTAAATAAAGATGGTTGCCGAGTAAACAACGACTGGTTTTATGTTATATTTATCCGTGGGCATCCTCACACATGAAACATGGTGATGGCGGTGGGATGTACAATAAAAAGAAGAAAAAACAAAACGGTGGAAAGGTAGCAGAAAAAGAAAAAAACAAAAAACAGATAAGTAACGTTTAATTTTTCGGTGTGAAAATTATGACGCCACGAGGTGGGGAGGAAAAAAAATGTCGGGAGGAGACATGAGGGCAATAAACAGACCGGTAGCTGGCATAAGACCACCACCACCCCTTTGTATGGAGCAGAATTTGACAGAGAATCGGAAGCTATTTAAGCTGAAATGGCATAATTATGCTATTATTACGTATCTGACAATCCAGTCGATACAATATCAAACTGCACTTTTGCTTCATACGTTAGGGGATGATGCGTTGAAAGTGTACTACGGGTTTCACTTTTCAACACCCAAAGATGAAAGAACGCCTACAGAAATTATTCGGGCGTTTGATAAATATGCTATAGGGGAAACAAATGAAACTTATGAGCGTTATGTTTTTCACACGAGAAAGCAAGGAGAAACGGAGACCGTTGAATCTTTTATTACGGCACTTCGGACGTTAGTAAAAACGTGCAATTTTTGTGACAATTGCGTTTCCTCAGTACTCAGAGATCAAGTAGTGCTGGGAATACGTAACCCTCAGACACAAGCTGAGTTACTTAAAATAAGACAGCTGGATTTACAAAGATGTATAGACATTTGTAAGCTGTCTGAAAATGCTATGTTACAAGCCAGTATCCTAAGGCCTGAGAGAGTGAACCGAGTGGAGTTCAGACACAAGAAAAAGCTGTGAGAGAATGCAGAGCATGTACACTGTAACATGGACCGAACAAGGAAGTATGTCCTGCATTTGGCAAGACATGCTACAACTGTAATGGAAAAAATCATTTTTCTGCGAAATGCAGACTAGCAAGGAAAAAGAAGGTGCAGACTGTCAAAACGCAACAATACGAGGATCAAGATGACAGTAGTAGTTCTTCAGACTATGGGCAGGTAGACAGTGTAACAATAAAAGAAAAAGTTAACGCTGTGAATCATGAGGTGATAAAGGCGGAAATGATGGTGAAAGGAAAGCCAATTATTTTTCAGCTTGACAGTGGAGCATCAGTAAACATACTGAATGAGAAGCATGTAATGGGGAAAACACTGGAGCCTTCAAATAAGACACTGGTCATGTGGAATGGAACAGAAGTGAAGCCATTGGGAGAGTGTCGAGTCAAAATTATAAACCCCAAAACTGGACAAAAATATGCAGTTAAGTTTGTCATTGCAAAAGAGCATTTCCATTCTTTACTGGGAGCAAATGCAATTCAGAAGATGGCACTCATCACAATCAACCAGGACCAGTTCAAAATGATAGCCAAAATTTCCCAAGTGGATGAATCCAGCAGCCAGAACTCTGGCAGCATTATAAACGAGTTCAGAGATGTATTTAAGGAGGAATTGGGTCAGTTACCTGGAGCGGTACATTTGGAGGTGGATACAGCAGTAACACTAAATGCAGCTGCAGCACGAAGAGTGCCAGTCGCACTGAAAGACAAATTAAAAGTTGAATTGGAGAAACTGGTTAAAAAGAAAGTTATTGAACCAGTAAGTGAGCCAATTCCATGGGTAAGTGCATTGGCATTGGTGATGAAGAAAAATGGAAATCTAAGGATTTGCATAGACCCAAGACCACTAAATAAGGCTTTGAAAAGGGAACATTTCCAACTACCTACATTGGATGATTTGCTGCCAGAACTGGCTGACAGCAAAGTATTTTCCACCCTGGATTTACGAAATGGATTTTGGCATTTGAAATTGGATGAAGTCAGCAGTCGTTTGACTACATTTACCACGTCATTTGGTCGGTTTCGGTGGAAGGTTTTACCATTTGGGATTACTCCAGCTCCAGAGATATTTCAAAAGGCCCTCTTTAACAATGTATGGGATTTAGAGGGTGTGATCAACAAAGCAGATGATCTTCTGGTGATTGGGAAAGGTAAAACAATGGAGGAAGCAACAGCTGATCATGACAAAAAACTGAGAAAACTGTTGCAGAGATGCCGTGATCGTGGGATTCAATTGAATGCTGGAAAATTGAACCTACGACAAACATCTATATCTTTCCTAGGTCACACGATAACCAGTGATGGGTTACTTCCTGACCCTGGGAAGGTAAAAGCTATAAAAGAGATGCCATGCCCAACAGATGTTAAAGGCATGCAAAGATTGGCTGGATTTGTGAACTACTTGGCAAAGTTTCTGCCACATATTTCCGACGTGATGGCTCCAATTTGGAATTTAGTGAAGGCAGATGTGCCATGGACGTGGTCCCAAATTCATGAAAGAGCTTTTGGAAAAATTAAAAGGTTAGTGAGTGAGGCACCAGTATTGAGATACTATGAACCCAACAAACCTTTGGTCATTCAATGTGATGCAAGTGAGAAGGGTATGGGAGCTGCACTACTGCAGGAAGGTCAACCTCTAGCCTATATCAGCCGTGTGCTGACTGACACAGAAACCCGATATGTGCAAATTGAAAAAGAACTGCTAGCAATAGTCTATGCTACCGAACGGTTTCATCAATATACGTTTGGTCGACAGATTACGGTACTGACCGATCATAGGCCATTAGAAGCTATCATGAAAAAAGAGTTGGGAAAATGTCCCAAACGACTGCAAAACATGCTGATGCGATTACAGGCTTACAATGCTACCGTTCTGTACCATCCAGGTAGGAAGATGTTCCTTGCAGATACGCTATCAAGAGTATATATCCACAGAGTGAACAGTGAAGATATGGACAATGAAGATGATGTCAAGGAAGCTGAATACATTCCTGTAACAGAGAGGAGGCTGCCTGAACTGCGCTCAGCCACAAAAGAAGACTGAAGCATGCAGCAGTTGCAGCAAGTTATTGTGGAGGGATGGCCAGACGAAAAAATACATCTTGACCCAGAGGTGAAACCGTTTTTTGGTATACGAAATGAAATGACTGTACAAGATGGGTTAATTTTCAGGGGTAATCGTGTAGTGGTTCCAATTACCCAGCGGGCTATACTGAAGGAGAAACTGCATTCTACACACCTAAGAATAGAAGGATGTTGCAGAAGGGCAAGAGAATGTTTGTATTGGCCAAACATGAACAGTGAGACCAGAGACTATGTTTCAAAATGCCTCACATGCAGAAAATACGAAGTAGCCAATCCAACTGAACCATTAATGGCTCATGAAGTTCCTGACAGACCCTGGGCGAAAGTGGGAGTGGACCTGTTTAAATTTACAGATAGAGACTATCTTTGTACTGTGGATTACATGAGCAACTTCTGGGAAATTGATCATCTTCAAAATACAGAAGCTAAGACAGTAGTAACCAAACTGAAACATCATTTTGCACGACATGGAATACCAGATCAGGTGGTAACTGATAATGGGCCTCAGTTTAGCAGCCAGGAATTTTCCACCTTTGCTAAAAAGTGGTGTTTTATACATACACCTGTCAGTCCATACAATAGCAAGGCGAATGGGAAAGTGGAATCTGCAGTAAAAATGGCAAAGAACCTTTTCTGGAAAGCGATGGAGGATAAGGCTGATCCATACCTAGCAATGTTGGATCATAGGAATACACCATCTAAGAGTCTCTTATCACCAGCTCAGAAGCTGATGTCAAGGAGAACAAAAACGCTTCTCCCAACTAGAGAGGAGTTACTCAGACCAGAATTGGCCAAAAACCTCAAAAAGTGTGTCAAACGAGACAGCAGGAGACAAGAACAGTTTTTTAACCACAAAGTGAAACCACTTCAACCGTTACACCCTGGAGATGTAGTACGGATGAAACCCCACATAAAGGGTCAGAGAGAGTGGAAGAAGGCAATTGTATGGGAGAGACTGGATGAGTGGTCATACAATGTAAAAGTGAATGGGGAGCTATATCGACGGAATAGGGTCGACTTGAAAAAAACTGCAGAAGCACCCCCACTTACATCGTTGATTCACCAGCCATGCGGAGTGCAGAGCGAAATAGTCAGGAATGAAGGTAACGGCATAGAAGAGAGAGATGACACAGGCCAACCTGGGTATGAAAGTGAATTGGGAGAGGGAGTTAACCCGACACCACCCCCAATGATATCAAGCCCCGAACAAACAAAAGCAAGCCTACGGACAACACGGTCAGGAAGAGTAGTGAGAGATCCTGTGAGATTAAGGGACTACGCGAAATAAAGTAGAAAAGGGCAGAATAATCCCTGTTAGGCAGGAGGGTAGTCTGCCCAATGAATGCGTAGGTCACTTTTTTATATATTTTTTATGTTAATTCCGTTCAGGCGATTTTTTGGTTGTTTGTTTTCTCCTTTCTTTGAGAAAAGGGAAGATGTTGCATGAACAGCAACAGGTGTTACACCGTTTGGAGTAACGCCCCTTGGAGGTGACCGGTGTAAGAAGAGTATTAAATAAAGATGGTTGCCGAGTAAACACAACGACTGGTTTTATGTTATATTTATCTGTGGGCATCCTCACACATGAAACATTTTCAATATTAAAATATATGACAAAACTCGATAAAGTTTTATTTTTACTTGTAATTGTTTTCCTACTCGATGATATTTTTGGTAATTTTTGAAATTTCAACATGACACGCATGTAAGTAAATACTGTTTTCACCTGAAATGCGTTGGTTTTAAACATCAATAATCTACACAAGCACCGCAATTTTTTTTTTTTGCATTCTGCTTAAGAGAGAGAGAGAGAGAGAGAGAGAGAGAGAGAGGCTAGTCTTTAATGCACCAGGTCAAATGTGGCAACAATGCAGCACACTGGCCATTGATTTATTGATGACATTTATTTTGACTTTTACTGGATCTGTTTATTAAAAGCAAATAAACACTCGAGCAACGAATTCTGCTTACTACAATGAAACGTAAAATTACAAAAGAATAAGCAACGAAAAAATGGGCGAAAACCGAGACGAAGAGCAAAATTGTGTCAGTTACATATACAGAAGAAAAAATAAAAAAAAATATGGCAGCTGCTTTTTGTTGACATCAACAAAATACGAACTGGAGAGAAAAAAAAAAGTAAGAATGAGAAACAATTCTTCTTGAAAGGTATTTCGGCGTTCAGTGTTCATGAACGAAGAATATATCAAAGGAATAATCAGTCTGTGATTTATCACTGAGACATTTGCACTATTCAACGTTTGTTCGCCATTTCTGGCCCACTTCCCCAAAAAAATAGATGACGACCAGCAGACGCCATTTTTGTTCGTCAGCTAATTATACACGAATAAACCAAGAAAAAGTAAATTTTACAGCCCCCCCCCCTTCAACACAAAATATAAGCAGACAAAAAAAAAAACAAACAAAAAACAAATGGAGTAAAGTACAGAATAGTTAATAGTCGAGAATTTGTAAACAACAACAACAACAACAAAAAACAACAACAAATAATTGATAGCAAACGTTGTTTCAATAAAATCTCTACCGACCCGTATACTTTTAACGTGTGAAAACTGCAAGACGTTTTATTTTAGAATTTTATTCCAATGTTTTTGTGATTTATCAACACACGTAGAACAAAATGGCCACCAAAGCTGCGAATCAAAAATTGGATTATTTAGCCACAGCAGATGCTGGAGTGGACTAAATTAGATACAGAACGCCGTTGTCTCAAGAAACAGAAGGTTGCTATCATCATGTTTCGGGTTACTCGAACTTATTGTTAGTCGTAGGGTATTTTTTTAGTATTTTTCCAGCATGAAGTTAACCCTAGTTAAACTATCACCTCAGAAGTCATGTTATTTTTCATGTGTCGATAAGACAGTTTTCGCCACTTGTACAGTTTAGTCAAGACATTAAAAAATGAAAATACCGGAAAAAGTCTAAATTGTATGTATCCGTTATAGAACGAAGTTCTCCGAAAAAAAATTTCACTTAATTTCATGAAGTAGTTTTTTTACAGTGTAAAAACATGTTTTTATGAGAGCGCGTTGAAGGCGGTCATCTTGGATTTATAAAAAATTTTTGTTTGAATTTTAGAAATAACAAAGGGAGATAACTCTAGTTAAAGCGCTGACACCCCTTCCCATCTTTAATACTAGCTAAATCAAACATTTTGCTCGGTATCATAACAAATTGTTTTTTCGCTGTAAAAAGAAAACTACTTGATGAAATTAAGTGAAAATATTTTTCAGAGAACTTCGTTCCATAAAGGATACATACAATTTAAAATGTTTTCGATATTTTCATTTTTTAATGTCTTGACTAAACTGTACAAGTACCCAGTTTTCATTAAAATAAAATCTTACCAACAGTGTGCACACATTAACTGTATACAGGTCGGTAAAGAATTTAATTCTACTGCGTTTGTTATAAATTATTTGTTGTTTTAATTTTCTGGTTTTGATTTCTTGACTGTTAACCATTTTTGACTCCCCCCCCCCCCAAAAAAAATCCGGCTATCCCAAAGAGGCTGTCATATTTTATCAATTAGATTTGTCTGATTAAAAAAAAATTCTCGCAGTGTTGACAAGTCTAATTAAAAATGATTTTTTTATGTTGCAAATATTTTTTTTTCTGATTGTTGCAATTAAAAATAAAATAGTTGCAAATATTCATTTCTTTCTCGATTTTTGCGAATTTCAAACACTATCTATGCCTAATTATGTTTGTTAGCACGTGGATAAACGACAAACGTAAAAGCAATAACCCCCACCACGACTGATCTATTGTAACAACTCCCTTCTTCTTGCTCCCCTCCCCAAGCATATGTAAAGAGCGCACAAGAAGTATTTGCACGGTGGACTAATTTAACCTGTCATCGCTGCGAAAAACAGACAAAACTAGTTGATAAAATACGGCAGCTTCTTTAGATTAGGTCGAGAAGAAAGTTTTTGCGGAATTTGCATTTTGATTTCAAATGATGTATTTTCAAACAAGTTTCTGTATTATAACACCGTGCAAATACTTTTTTTTTTTACAAAGGAGTCACGACTTATCAAGGCCTAGAAACCACTCGAGGATTAGGGTTAATGAGTGTACGATAGTCAATCGGAAAATATTGTAGTAATCGTTAGTAGTGAAAATGTGGTAAATTGGGTTACTTAAGGGGACGGTTTATAAAGAATTTGTTTACATTGGATTTGAAGAAGATCATATTGTAGTCAGCTGGAAAGCAGGGAAAGGAAAGAGAGTTCCACAGATGTGTAGTTCTAAGAAAGAAGCTTTGTTCATGGAATCTACGTTTAGGTTTAGGCAAAGAGTAAGGGAATTTATTTATAGTCGTTCCAGTTAGATGAGTGCTTTTGTGAAAGTTTAACAAATGGGGACCATAGATTGGAGCTCAGACGAGCACTTGGCATAAAAATAACAATAAAGCAGAGAGAGGTTCGCAATGTTTCTTCTGTAGAAAAGAGGTTGCAGGGAAGAGATAAGGGCATCCTCCGTTAGGCCATGAAGTCTATTTTGAACTCTGTCAGAGCAGGATAAGAGCTTCTTAGACGTACTTGGCTCTTATACAGGTAGAGAATTTCATCAGCGGTGAGATATCTACTGGAGCGGACAATGATCCCACCATTTATCCAGCGGCCTTCGCAATGGATTTGATGTATGTGTTCCATTTCAGATCAGGAGTAAAGGTCAGACCCAGAAGCTTGTCAAACATGGAGCCGCCCCAAGATGAGAGCCATTCATTTCAATTGATGCCAGATGGAGATCACAGCATTGATGATGTAAAGATAGGAGCTTGGTTTTAGATGCATTAAGATTAAGTAGCCACTGCGTCCATCATTGCACCAAATGCTCAAGATCAGAGGAGAGAGAATCAGAGAGAACTTGGTCATTTACGGCCTTTGATGTGCTGCCATAAGTGGTATTGTCGTCAGCATAAATGTCTACAAATGATCTAAGACGTGATTTGGGAGATCATTGATGTAGATCAGGAAAAGAGTTGGGCCCAGGATGGACCTTTGAGGGACTCCAGAATTAATATTGTGAGCTTTTGATTTCTGCGCATCAACCACTACTCTTATGAACCTGTCAGAAAGAAATGATTTAATAATTGAGAAGACATTTTCAACTATACCTAGCTGGAGATCTTGTGGAGTAAATCTTTATGCCAGACCCTATCAAAGGCTTTTGATATGTCAAGAGCAATTGTCCTAGAAAGGAAGCCTTCATTGAGAGATTCGCTAATCCTATGAGATATAACTGTTAGCACATCTGCTGTAGATCTAGCAGAACGGAAACCATATTGCATGTCACTGGAGAGATTACTTTGCTGAATTAGTTGACTACTTCTCTCTTTAACATAGATTCCAGCAACTTTATATTTCATTTTAAAGAGCATTGTTTAAGTTACAATCGTTTTAAAACAATTATGTCTTCTTTTCAGAACGTTGGATACAAATTTTGTGGCGGCAACAAGAATCTTGAAGATGATAAGTGTTGTGGTCGGCCATCGGATGTTAACAATGATCAATTAAGAGTCTTAGTCGAAGCCAATTCACGCACAACTGTTCAAGAACTTGCTTCTGCATTAGATGTAACGTATACAGTGATTTCCAACCACTTGAGAGAGATTGAGAAGATAAAAAAAAACTTGATAAATGGCTGCCTCACGAATTGAACGACAACCAAAAGAAACGCAATTATGAAGTGTCATCTTCCCTTCTTTTACGCAACAAGAACAACCCGTTTCTTGATTCGGTTGTGAGTTTTGATGAAAAGTGAGTCTTTGTGACAACTAGCGATGCTCAGCTCAGTGGTTAGACGCTGGAGAAGCTTCACAGCACTTCCCAAAGCCAGAATTGCAGCAAAAAAAGGTCACATCCACTGTTTGGTGGTCTGCAACCGATCTCATCCATTACAGTTTTTGAATGCAGGCGAAACCATTACGATGGAAAAGTACTGTCAACAAATGGATGAAATGCATCAGAAACTTCGACAACAACACCCAGCATTAGTCAACAGAAAAGGCCCAATTCTTCTCCACGACAATGCCTGACCACACGTTGCTAAACCCACCCTGCACAACTCATTTTTGCAACCCCCTCTTTGTATTATTACAAGTCTGAATATTCTCTCTGTTTCAGTTTGTATTTCTCCTCACACCACAACTCATTTTTGGCAACTCCCTCTTTGTAATAAACAAATTAAGCTACAAAACTCTGCCTCATTCGCCAGACCTCTCACCACTTTTTCAAGCATCTCAACAACTTTCTTCATGAGAAATGCTTCCAAAACCTAAGTAATATAAAACATGCCTTCAGCGACTTAATTGCCAGCAGAACACAATATTTTTATGTTACTCGCATGAATACACTTAAGTGTGTTGATGGTGCTTATTTCGATCAATAATTTTTTGTTTAAGTCAAGATATGTTAATCTGAATTAACTTTTAAGTTAAAAACAGCAAGAACTTTCTTGTCAACCTTATAACTTGCTTCAAGAGGGGTAAACAACTCGGTAGGTCACATATTGGATTAGTAATTATTCCATAAATCATATGTTAAAAGAGCACCAATCCTGCTACAAAGAGAGACAAGCGATTTCTACAATCGCTACCGTTACTACTCTGACGATGACAACATCGACGAAGGAGAAGCGATATGAAAACTGCAGATATGGGTCAATCATATTAATTATAATGTAAATAACTTGGTAGATTATATATTTTAATGATTTTTTTTATTGCTGTTTGCTTTCTAGAAATGAAAATTTAACTTTTCAAGAATATCTTTAGTGCATCTGTAATTTGTAAATCTTTAAACGTTTTTTGTTGATCATTTTTTTATCTCATTCATAACTTTTGAAAGCATAAATGTAGCACTCTCCCTAGATATCAGTACACAAGTACATGTATTTGGTAACTTTAATGTCCACCACAGTAAAGGGATTGGTTTCTCTAGTTACACTGACACATAACTTTTTTATATCCCATTCCCTGCCATAAACAGTAATGTTCTCACCCGTATCCCAGATCGACAGGATCAGCAAGCCTTAGTTCTAGATCTCTTAACAGGAATATGACTTTGGGAAAGCTCGCCTGAAATGAGTGCAGTGTCACTTTCCCTGCACGACATGGTACCACAAACAACTCGATATTATGCAACTGATGATAGAGCAACTGATGATAGAGCAACCGCTCTAAGCACTACCAAAGAGAGAGTGCTCTTGTATTATGAGCAACCAGTCAAACTGTCAAACCGGTTCTTCAAGCTTGTTAGATGAGAGTAACCCAGTTCAGTTGCGTGAGCATGCATGCAAACAAGCATCCTTAAGTTGCCAAGTTTTAAAGGAAGGGAATGAGGCGGAAGTATGGAGACGGCATTCATTGTTCTAGTTAGGAAACAAGTAAAAAAAACTGGGTGTCTCTACCAAGTCTGTGATTGCAATTCTGCACTGGCTAATAGACAAAGAAGCGATATGGAAGCAGGCGGATACATAAAGCAGTTTAGCAGCTTAGGTTTGCAAATCGATAATTTGTTTGAAAGATGTCAACCACAACTAAGGGGACTTACCTCCTCCATTTGTTTGATGCCAAGACGTATGAGATCAGTAACACAGGTTTCTCAGAATTTTCCTTCTCCTAGATGGAATATCTAGCGAGATCTACCGGTCCATCTGAACTAAAAAGGAGTAGCTCCACACCTGGGTTCAAAACCAGGTATTTCTGAGCTCCCGCATAGGGATTTAGGGTTAATTGAGTTAAAACTAAAGATGATTAGTATCTGCTATAAAGTTATACTCTTCAACAAAAATAAAATTAAGATAAGATTGGAAGATACGATTCCCCGCTCATTGTAAGGGGAAAAAGGGAGGCTAAGTTGCACTAAAAAAAATCATTCAAAATTTTATATCCATATCATCAATTGCTACATGAAAGATAATGTTTTTAAATTGCAACAAAATGTACATTACATAAAATAAATCCAAGGTAATTTTTTGATTCAATTTAAGTTAAATTTTTATACCTTACTTTGTAAAATTTATAAAAGTGCACTTTGAAGATAAATAAATTTCAAATTGAATCTTGTACCTTTATTTTTAAAGCCTATAGTCTAAACATTTTGTTTAACAATTTTCATGCCTTGGATGGAATGCTTTTCTAATTTGTATCTTATCTTTTTAAGATTATATTTTAAAACTCTCCTTCTCTCGATTTCAGTTTGTATTCCTCCTCACACCACAACTCATTTTTACAACCCCCTCTTTGTATTATTGCAGGTCTGAATATTCTCTCTGTTTCAGTTTGTATTTATCCTCACACCACAACTCATTTTTGCGACCCCCTCTTTGTAATACAGGTCTGAATAATGAGAAATTCTTAATTTTTTTAAACAAAATCTTTAAAATAACTTTTTTAGATCAAATGTTTTTAAACTTCTTTCAGAATAGGAAATCTTAAAAATTTAATTAGGAAAATATTTCATATAAGTTCATTAACAAATATTCAGTACATAACGAGAAAAATAGAGATAAAAATGTCAAAAGGACTGTATAACTGGTTATGCTCAATAGTAGTCCTAGCCAGCGAAAGTAATAACAATTTCTATTATTATTATTATTTAAAACATTTTGTATCCTGCTCTATCGCGCAAGGACTAATTCAAAACTTGGAATTTCAGATTTTGGTTTTCATGCAAAACAAATACCATTACTTACTTTAACCTGCATAAGTGAAATAAAAAAAAATAAATATATAAATACATAAGTGAAATAAAATAAAATAAATAAATAAATACATCAGTGAAATAAAATAAATAAATAAATACATAAGTGAAATAAAATAAATATATAAATACATAAGTGAAATAAAATAAAATAAATAAATAAATACATAAGTGAAATAAAATAAATAAATAAATACATGAGTGACATAAAATAAATAAATAAATACATAAGTGAAATAAAATAAAATAAATAAATAAATACATAAGTGAAATAAATAAATAAATACATGAGTGAAATAAAATAAATATATAAATACACGAGTGAAATAAAATAAATAAATAAATACATAAGTAAAATAAATTAAATAAATACATAAGTGAAATAAAATAAATAAATACATAAGTAAAATAAATAAATAAATAAATACATAAGTGAAATAAAATAAATTAAATAAATACATGAGTGAAATAAAATATATAAATACATAAGTAAAATAAATTAAATAAATACATAAGTGAAATAAAATAAATAAATAAATACATAAGTGACATAAAATAAATAAATAAATACATAAGTAAAATAAATAAATAAATACATAAGTAAAATAAATAAATAAATAAATACATAAGTGAAATAAAATAAATAAATACATTTTTTTTTTTACATAGACGTCACCACTTATCAAGGCCGATCGGCCACTCAAGGATAAGGGTTAAAGAGTGGAGTAGTCAAAAGGACAATATAGTAATCAATAGTAATGGAAGTTCGGACTTAAGTGGAACGGCTCATCAGAAACTTGTTCACGTTGGACTTGAAGACAACCATATTATAGACAGCTGGAAAGCAGGAAAACGGAAGACAATTCCACAGGCGTGCAGTTCTAAGAAAGAAGCTTTGATTATGGAATCTATGTTTAGGTTTAGGCATAGATAAAGAGTGGAGAAAATTATTGATAATGTTTTCAGCTAGTCTAGTGTTTCTTGTGAAAGTTTGGCGAGGGGGGACCATAGATTGAAGCTCAGTTGAACACTTTCCATGAAAATAACGATAAAGCAGAGACAAACTCGCAACATCTCTTCTGTGAGATAGAGGTTGCAGCGAAGAGAAAAGGACATCTCCCACCAGGCCACGAAGTCTATTTTGAACCCTATCAAGACAGGACAAGTCTTTTCTAGCAGCTCCTGCCCAGATGTGGCAACAGTATTCCATCCTTGGACGTATCTGGCTCTTATATAGATAGAGAATTGCATCAGCAGTGAGATATCTACTTGATCGATAAAAGGATCCAACAATTTTTCCAGCGGCCTTGGCAACAGATTTGATGTACGTATTCCATTTAAGATCAGGAGTAAAGGTCAAGCCCAGAAGCCTGTCAAAACTTGAGGCCTCCCCAAGAGGAGAGCCATTCATTTTAATTGATGCCAGATGGGGATCAGAACGTTGATGATGTAAAGATAGAAGCTTGGTTTTAGATGCATTAAAAGTAACCAGCCACTCCTTTCCCCATTGTACAACGTGATCAAGATCAGAGGAGAGAGAATCAGAGAGAACTTGGTCATTTACTGTCTTAGATGTGCTACCATAGATGGTAGTGTCGTCAGCAAAAATGTCTACGAATGATGTAAGGATGTGATTTGGAAGATCATTAATGTAGATCAGGAAAAGAGTTGGGCCCAGGATGGACCCCTGAGGGACTCCAGCATTTATACTGTGAGCTTCTGATTTTTGCCCATCAACTACTACTCTTATGAACCTATCAGAAAGAAATGATTTAATAATTGAGAAGACATTTCCAGCTATACTATAGCTGGAGATCTTGTGAAGTAAACCTTTATACCATACCCTATCAAAGGCCTTTGATATGTCAAGAGCAATTGCCCTAGAAAGGTTGCCTCTGTCGAGAGATTCGCTAATCCTATGAGATATAACTGTAAGCACATCTGCTGTAGATCTAGCAGAACGGAAACCATATTGTGTGTCACTAAGAAGGTTATTTTTGCTGAGATGGTTGATTACTTCTCTATTTAACACAGATTCCAGCAACTTACTCATGACGCACAGGAGACTTATTGGCCTGTACTGAGAGGGGGATGAACGATCACCTGAATTCTTAAATACAGGGCATATTGATGAGATTTTCCAGGGTGATAGGAAGCAATTTTCCTTAAGACAACGTTTAAACAGTTTTGTAAGTATGGGTGCTAGTTCTGGTTGAAGTTTTTTGAGTACTATAATTGGAATACCGTCAGGGCCAGTTGCTTTACTGGAATCAAGGTTTTTGATAAGCTTGGTAACATCACATACAGATATTTTTATATCACATAGTGTGTTTTCTGATACAGGAGGAAATATTGGGGGTTGACGGCCTTGGTCGCAAAGGGTAGAATTCGCTGCAAAGTTCTTGGCAAAGAGTTTAACTTTGTCTGATGCTGACGAGATTAACTCAGGTCCATTGATGATAGTTGGGATAGAGCACACGCTTCTGTTCAGGATTCTGTTTGCAATTTGCCAAAACTGGTGGGAACCAAGCTGCTGCTCAGCTACTTTGGACTTGACGGACTGAGCATACAACTCTCTTGCGTTCTTTATTACTTTCTTACAATGGCTGCTGGCAGTCCTGAAAGCGGCTTTAGTTTCCATACATCTATTACGTTGGAAGTAGTGGAAAAAGTGATTTCTGTGCGCAATAGCAGCAGCACATTCTGGAGAGAACCATGGCTGGCTGTTAGGTTTTTGCTGGAACTTTTTCGAGGGTATGAAATTGTCTATACCTACAATTAACCATTCCGTCAGGTCTGATACTAGAGACGACACATCCTTTTTAAACATGGAACGCAGAGGAAGATCCGATATAAATGTACAGAAACTATCCCAGTCAGCCTTAGTGTATCGATATACTGTACGATGGAGAGGTACGTCTGATGACTTATTACATTTCATTTTTATCTTAATTGATACAACTAAGTGGTCGGAAGATCCAAGAGGAGACAGAACGGAAACTGAACATAGTTCAGGGCAAGTTGTGAGAAAAAGGTCTAGGAGACTTGCATACTGGCCGTCATTGTCGGGCACACGGGTCGGTTCGGGAACAATCTGAGTGAGCAATGGAGAAATCACAACAGAATCTCCCCTCATCATCGGTCTTGTTTGAGTGGGTCAACCATTCCACATTGTGAACATTGAAGTCTCCACATACGTGAATGTTAGCTGAAGGATAAGCAGATAGGACTTGGTCAATTTTCTCAGATATGCTTTTAAAGATAGTAACTCCGCTGTTATGGGGGCGATAGAGAGTAAATATAAATGCCGTAGTGTGAGCTAGTGCTACTCGGAAGCACATATAGGGTAAGTTAGGATCTTCCCTGGAGATGTCCCTACCACATGGAAAGCCATCTTTTATATAGGCACAAATTCCATGCCCATGGTGATCTTGGGGGTCAGATTTGGAAGTTAGGTTAGAGTATTCTTTAATTACGAACTCATTTAAGGAAATAGTCTGTCCAATTCCAGTTTCACTTAAAAATAAAAGGTCTGGTTTAGTCTCCTGTAATTGGGCTTCAACCTCTGGAAGGTTAGAACGTAGACCCCTGATGTTGGAGAAGGAGACATGGTAGTGGGGTCTACGTTGGAAGTTTCAGTCCCGGGTTTAATCGTGTATTTTTTATTGAAACTTGTTATGATGGAATTTTGGAGTTTGTGGGCTAGGTCGTCAGACTTGCTTAGAGCAGGACAGAGAGGGGAAACAAAGAGAGAAAAGTAACGAAGAATTTTTTTTTTTTTAATAAGTGAAATAAAACAAATAAATAAATACATAAATGAAATAAAATAAATACATAAGTGAAATAAAATAAAGAAATACATAAGTGAAATAAAATAAATAAATAAATAAATACATAAGTAAAATAAAATAAATACATAAGTGAAATAAAATAAATACATAAGTGAAATAAAATTAATAAATTAACACATAAGTAAAATAAAATAAATAAATAAATACATAAGTGAAAAAAAAATAAATACATAAGTGAAATACAATAAATACATAAGTGAAATAAAATAAATAAATAAATACATCAGTGAAATAAAATAAATAAATAAATACATGAGTGAAATAAAATAAATAAATAAATACTTAAGTGAAATAAATTAAATAAATAAATACATGAGTGAAATGAAATAAATAAATAAATACATAAGTGAAATAAAATAAATAAATAAATTAATATATGAATGAAATTAAATAAATAAATATATGAGTGAAATCAAATAAATAAATACATCGGTAAAATAAATAAATAAATACATAAATACATAAATAAAATAAAATAAATAAATAAATAAATACATGAGTGAAATAAAATAAATAAATAAATAAATACTTAAGTGAAATAAATTAAATAAATAAATACATGAGTGAAATGAAATAAATAAATAAATACATGCGTAAAATAAATTAAATAAATAGATACATAAGTGAAATAAAATAAATAAATACATGAGTAAAATAAAATAAATAAATAAATACGTAAGTAAAATAAAATAAATAAATACATGAGTGAAATAAAATAAATAAATACATAAGTGAAATAAAATAAAAAAATACATAAGTGAAATAAAAAAATAAATAAATACGTAAGTAAAATGAAATAAATAAATAAATAAATACATAAGTGAAATAAAATAAATAAATACATAAGTGAAATAAAATAAATAAATACATAAGTAAAATAAAACAAATAAATAAATACACAAGTGAAATAAAATAAAATAAATAAATACATAAGTGAAATAAAATAAATAAACAAATACATAAGTGAAAAAAAAATAAATACATAAGTAAAATAAAATAAATAAATAAATACATAAGTGAAATAAAATAAATAAATAAAAACGTTAAATAAAATAAATAAATACATAAGTGAAATAAAATAAATGAATAAATACATAAGTAAAAAAAAATAAATGAATAGATACATAAGTAAAACAAAATAAATAAATACATAAGTGAAATAAAATAAATAAATAAATACATAAGTAAAATAAAGTAAATAAATAAATACATGAGTGAAATAAAATAAATAAATACATGAGTGAAATAAAATAAATAAATACATACATAAGTAAAATAAAGTAAATAAATAAATACATGAGTGAAATAAAATAAATAAATAAATACATGAATGAAATAACATAAATAAATAAATACATGACTGAAATAAAATAAATAAATAAATACACGAGTGAAATAAAATAAATAAATAAATACATAAGTGAAATAAAATAAATAAATACATCAGTGAAATAAAATAAAATAAATAAATACATCAGTAAAATAAAGTAAATAAATAAATACATAAGTGAAATAAAATAAATAAATAAATAAATAAATAAGTAAAATAAAGTAAATAAATAAATACATGAGTGAAATAAAATAAATAAATAAATACATGAGTGAAATACAATAAATAAATAAATACATGAGTGAAATAAAATAAATACATGAGTGAAATAAAATAAATACATACATGAGTAAAATAACATAAATAAATAAATACATAAGTGAAATAAAATAAATACAAAAGTGAAATAAAATAAATAAATACATACCTAAGTGAAATAAAATAAATAAATAAATGCATAAGTAACATAAAATAAATAAATAAATAAACAAATACATCAGTAAAATAAAATACATAAATAAATGCATAATAAAACAAAATGAATAAATAAATGCATAAGTAAAATAAAATAAATAAATACATAGGTGAAATAAAATAAATATAAAAGTGAAATAAAATAAATAAATAAATACACGAGTGACATAAAATAAATCAATAAATACATGAGTAAAATAGAATAAATAAATAAATACATGAGTGAAATTAAATAAATAAATACATGAGTAAAATAAAATAAATAAATAAATACGTAAGTAAAATAAAATAAATAAATACATGACTGAAATAAAATAAATAAATACATAAGTGAAATAAAATAAATAAATACATAAGTAAAATAGAATAAATAAATAAATACATAAGTGAAAAAAAGTAAATAAATACATAAGTGAAATAAAATAAATACATGAGTGAAAAAAAAATAAATATATAAGTGAAATAAATAAATAAATACATGAGTGAAATAAAATAAATAAATAAATACATGAGTGAAATAAAATAAATAAAAAAATATATGAGTGAAATAATATAAATAAATAAATAAATACATAAGTGAAATAAAATAAATAAATACATCAGTGAAATAAAATAAAATAAATAAATAAATCAGTGAAATAAAATAAATAAATAAATACATAAGTGAAATAAAATAAATAAATAAATAAGTAAAATAAAGTAAATAAATAAATACATGAGTGAAATAAAATAAATAAATAAATAAATACATGAGTTAAATAAAATAAATAAATAAATACATGAGTGAAATAAAATAAATAAATACATGAGTAAAATAACATAAATAAATAAATACATAAGTGAAGTAAAATAAATACAAAAGTGAAATAAAATAAATAAATACATACCTAAGTGAAATAACATAAATACCTAAATGCATAAGTAAAATAAAATAAATAAATAAATAAACAAACACATAAGTAAAAGAAAATACATAAATAAATACATAATAAACTAAAATAAATAAATAAATAGATAAATGCATAAGTAAAATAAAATAAATAAATAAATATAAAAGTGAAATAAAATAAATAAATAAATACACGAGTGACATAAAATAAATAAATAAATACCTAAATGAAATAAAATAAATAAATACATGAGTAAAATAGAATAAAAAAATAAGTATATGAATGAAATTAAATAAATAAATAAATACATGAGTTAAATTAAATAAATAAATACATGAGTAAAATAAAATAAATAAATAGATGCATAAGTGAAATAAAATAAATATATACATAAGTAAAATAAAATAAATAAATAAATACATAAGTGAAATAAATAAATAAATAAATACATCAGTGAAAAAAAAAAAAAAAATAAATAAATACATAAGTGAAATAAAATAAATAAATAAATAAATACATAAGTGAAAAAAAATAAATAAATAAATATATAAATACATAAGTAAAGTAAAATAAATAAATAAATACATAAGTGAAATAAAATAAATAAATAAAAACGTAAGTAAAATAAAATAAATAAATACATGAGTGAAATAAAATAAATAAATACATAAGTGAAATAAAATAAATAAATACATAAGTGAAATAAAATAAATAAATACATAAGTAAAATAAAATAAATAAATAAATACATAAGTGAAATAAAATAAATAAATACAAAAGTGAAAAAATAAATAAATACATAAGTGAAATAAAATAAATAAATAAATACATAAGTGAAATACATAAATAAATAAATAAATAAATAAATACATAAGTGAAATAAAATAAATAAATAAATAAATAAATAAATACATAAGTGAAATAAAATAAATAAATAAATATATAAATACATAAGTAAAATAAAATAAATAAAGAAATACATAAGTGAAATAAAATAAATAAATAAAAACGTGAAATAAAATAGATAAATACATAAGTGAAAGAAACTAAATGAATAAATACATAAGTAAAATAAAATAAATAAATAAATACACGAGTGACATAAAATAAATAAATACATGACTGAAATAAAATAAATAAATACATGAGTGAAATAAAATAAATAAATATATAAGTAAAATAAAGTAAATAAATAAATACATGAGTGAAATAAAATTAATAAATAAATAAATAAGTGAAATAAAATAAATAAATAAATACATAAGTAAAATAAAGTAAATAAATAAATAGATAAGTGAAATAAAATAAATAAATACATAAGTAAAATAAAGTAAATAAATAAATACATGAGTTAAATAACATAAATAAATACATCAGTGAAATAAAATAAATAAATAAATACATGAGTGAAATAAAATAAATAAATTAATACATAAGTGAAATAAAATAAATAAATTAATATATGAATGAAATTTAATAAATAAATATATGAGTGAAATCAAATAAATAAATACATCGGTAAAATAAATAAATAAATACATAAATACATAAATAAAATAAAATAAATAAATAAATAAATACATGAGTGAAATAAAATAAATAAATAAATAAATAAATACTTAAGTGAAATAAATTAAATAAATAAATACATGAGTGAAATGAAATAAATAAATAAATACATGCGTAAAATAAATTAAATAAATAAATACATAAGTGAAATAAAATAAATAAATACATGAGTAAAATAAAATAAATAAATAAATACGTAAGTAAAATAAAATAAATAAATACATGAGTGAAATAAAATAAATAAATACATAAGTGAAATAAAATAAAAAAATACATAAGTGAAATAAAAAAATAAATAAATACGTAAGTAAAATGAAATAAATAAATAAATACATAAGTGAAATAAAATAAATAAATACATAAGTGAAATAAAATAAATAAATACATAAGTAAAATAAAACAAATAAATAAATACACAAGTGAAATAAAATAAAATAAATAAATACATAAGTGAAATAAAATAAATAAATAAATACATAAGTGAAAAAAAATAAATACATAAATAAAATAAATAAATAAATACATAGGTGAAATAAAATAAATAAATAAAAATGTTAAATAAAATAAATAAATACATAAGTGAAATAAAATAAATGAATAAATACATAAGTAAAATAAAATAAATGAATAGATACATAAGTAAAACAAAATAAATAAATACATAAGTGAAATAAAATAAATAAATAAATACATAAGTAAAATAAAGTAAATAAATAAATACATGAGTGAAATAAAATAAATAAATACATGAGTGAAATAAAATAAATAAATACATACATAAGTAAAATAAAGTAAATAAATAAATACATGAGTGAAATAAAATAAATAAATAAATACATGATTGAAATAACATAAATAAATACATGACTGAAATAAAATAAATAAATAAATACATGAGTGAAATAAAATAAATAAATAAATACATAAGTGAAATAAAATAAATAAATACATCAGTGAAATAAAATAAAATAAATAAATACATCAGTAAAATAAAGTAAATAAATAAATACATAAGTGAAATAAAATAAATAAATAAATAAATAAGTAAAATAAAGTAAATAAATAAATACATGAGTGAAATAAAATAAATAAATAAATACATGAGTGAAATACAATAAATAAATAAATACATGAGTGAAATAAAATAAATACATGAGTGAAATAAAATAAATAAATACATGAGTAAAATAACATAAATAAATAAATACATAAGTGAAATAAAATAAATACAAAAGTGAAATAAAATAAATAAATACATACCTAAGTGAAATAAAATAAATAAATAAATGCATAAGTAACATAAAATAAATAAATAAATAAACAAATACATCAGTAAAATAAAATACATAAATAAATGCATAATAAAACAAAATAAATAAATAAATGCATAAGTAAAATAAAATAAATAAATACATAAGTGAAATAAAATAAATATAAAAGTGAAATAAAATAAATAAATAAATACACGAGTGACATAAAATAAATCGATAAATACATGAGTAAAATAGAATAAATAAATAAATGCATGAGTGAAATTAAATAAATAAATACATGAGTAAAATAAAATAAATAAATAAATACGTAAGTAAAATAAAATAAATAAATACATGACTGAAATAAAATAAATAAATACATAAGTGAAATAAAATAAATAAATACATAAGTAAAATAGAATAAATAAATAAATACATAAGTGAAATAAAGTAAATAAATACATAAGTGAAATAAAATAAATACATGAGTGAAAAAAAAATAAATATATAAGTGAAATAAATAAATAAATACATGAGTGAAATAAAATAAATAAATAAATACATGAGTGAAATAAAATAAATAAAAAAATATATGAGTGAAATAATATAAATAAATAAATAAATACATAAGTGAAATAAAATAAATAAATACATCAGTGAAATAAAATAAAATAAATAAATAAATCAGTGAAATAAAATAAATAAATAAATACATAAGTGAAATAAAATAAATAAATAAATTTGTAAAATAAAGTAAATAAATAAATACATGAGTGAAATAAAATAAATAAATAAATAAATACATGAGTGAAATAAAATAAATAAATAAATAAATACATGAGTTAAATAAAATAAATAAATAAATACATGAGTGAAATAAAATAAATAAATACATGAGTAAAATAACATAAATAAATAAATACATAAGTGAAGTAAAATAAATACAAAAGTGAAATAACATAAATACCTAAATGCATAAGTAAAATAAAATAAATAAATAAACAAACACATAAGTAAAATAAAATACATAAATAAATACATAATAAAATAAAATAAATAAATAAATAAATAAATGCATAAGTAAAATAAAATAAATAAATAAATATAAAAGTGAAATAAATCAAATAAATAAATACACGAGTGACATAAAATAAATAAATAAATACCTAAATTAAATAAAATAAATAAATACATGAGTAAAATAGAATAAAAAAATAAGTATATGAATGAAATTAAATAAATAAATACATGAGTTAAATTAAATAAATAAATACATGAGTAAAATAAAATAAATAAATAGATGCATAAGTGAAATAAAATAAATAAATACATAAGTGAAATAAAATAAATAAATAAATACATAAGTGAAATAAATAAATAAATAAATACATGAGTGAAATAAAATAAATAAATAAATACATAAGTGAAATAAAATAAATAAATAAATAAATACATAAGTGAAAAAAAAATAAATAAATAAATATATAAATACATAAGTAAAATAAAATAAATAAATAAATACATAAGTGAAATAAAATAAATAAATAAAAACGTAAATAAAATAAAATAAATAAATACATGAGTGAAATAAAATAAATAAATACATAAGTGAAATAAAATAAATAAATACATAAGTGAAATAAAATAAATAAATACATAAGTAAAATAAAATAAATAAATAAATACATAAGTGAAATAAAATAAATAAATACAAAAGTGAAAAAAATAAATAAATACATAAGTGAAATAAAATAAATAAATAAATACATAAGTGAAATACATAAATAAATAAATAAATAAATACATAAGTGAAATAAAATAAATAAATAAATACATAAGTGAAATAAAATAAATAAATAAAAACGTGAAATAAAATAGATAAATACATAAGTGAAAGAAACTAAATGAATAAATACATAAGTAAAATAAAATAAATAAATAAATACACGAGTGACATAAAATAAATAAATACATGACTGAAATAAAATAAATAAATACATAAGTGAAATAAAAAAAATAAATACATAAGAAAAATAAAGTAAATAAATAAATACATGATGAGTGAAATAAAATAAATAAATAAATACATGAGTGAAATAAAATAAATAAATAAATACTTAAGTAAAATAAAGTAAATAAATAAATACATGAGTGAAATAAAATTAATAAATAAATAAATAAGTGAAATAAAATAAATAAATAAATACATAAGTAAAATAAAGTAAATAGATAAATACATAAGTAAAATAAAGTAAATAAATAAATAGATAAGTGAAATAAAATAAATAAATACATAAGTAAAATAAAGTAAATAAATAAATACATGAGTGAAATAACATAAATAAATACATCAGTGAAATAAAGTAAATAAATAAATACATAAGTGAAATAAAATAAATAAATACATCAGTGAAATAAAATAAAATAAATAAATACATGAGTGAAATAAAATAAATAAATACATGAGTGAAATAAAATAAATAAATTAATAAGTAAAATAAAGTAAATAAATAAATACATGAGTAAAATAAAATAAATAAATACATAAGTGAAATAAAATAAATAAATAAATACATAAGTAAAATAAAGTAAATAAATAAATACATGAGTGAAATAAAATAAATAAATAAATGCACGAGTGAAATAAATTAAATAAATAAATACATGAGTGAAATGAAATAAATAAATAAATACATGAGTGAAATAAAATAAATAAATAAATACATAAGTGAAATAAAATAAATAAATACATACATAAGTAAAAAAAGTAAATAAATAAATACATGAGTGAAATAAAATAAATAAATAAATACATGAGTGAAATAAAATAAATAAATACATACATAAGTAAAATAAAGTAAATAAATAAATACATGAGTGAAATAAAATAAATAAATACATACATAAGTAAAATAAAGTAAATAAATAAATACATGAGTGGAATAAAATAAATAAATACATGAGTGAAATAAACTAAATAAATAAATACATAAGTGAAATAAAATAAATAAATAAATACATAAGTGAAATAAAATAAATAAAAACATCAGTGAAATAAAATAAATAAATACATCGGTGAAATAAAATAAATAAATAAATACATGAGTGAAATAAAATAAATAAATAAATACATGAGTGAAATAAAATAAATAAATAAATACATGAGTGAAATAAAATAAATAAATAAATACATGAGTAAAATAAAATAAATAAATAAATACATGAGTGAAATAAAATAAATAAATAAATACATAAGTGAAATAAAATAAATAGATACATCAGTGAAGTAAAATAAAATAAATAAATACATCAGTGAAATAAAATAAATAAATAAATACATGAGTAAAATAAAATAAATAAATAAATACATAAGTAAAATAAAGTAAATTAATAAATACATGAGTGAAATAAAATAAATAAATACATAAGTGAAATAAAATAAATAAATAAATACATGAGTGAAATAAAATAAAATAAATAAATACATAAGTGAAATAAAATAAATAGATAAATAAGTAAAATAAAGTAAATAAATAAATACATGAGTGAAATAAAATAAATAAATACATGAGTAAAATAACATAAATAAATAAATACATAAGTGAAATGAAATGAATACAAAAGTGAAATAAAATAAATACATACCTAAGTGAAATAAAATAAATAAATAAATGCATAAGTAAAATAAAATAAATAAATAAATAAATAAACAAATACATAAGTAAAATAAAATACATAAATAAATGCATAATAAAATAAAATAAATAAATAAATGCATAAGTAAAATAAAATTAATAAATAAATACATAAGTGAAATAAAATAAATAAATAAATGCATAAGTGAAATAAAATAAATAAATAAATACATGAGTGAAATAAAATAAATGAATAAATACATAAGTAAAATAAAATAAATAAATAAGTAAAATAAAATAAATAAATACATTTTCTTTATGTCTATTGACATATTTCTCAGAATACGGCTCTGATGGTAGACCGTATATAAGTACGGCACATGAAGAAGAGCGTCGGTGCAATAAGCGAAAGTTCCTTGCTGGTCTTAGGTAACTGTGAATCTCACAAATCCAAGCAAGTTTTTTTTTTTTTAATTTATTTTTAATTGTTACATAAATTTGGGAATGCCTTAGGATTGTATTCTTCACACTTAAAAAAAAAAATAATAATCGTACAAATTATGTTTTTTATTTTATCAATGATATTGAAGATTGAACAGTATTAATCATATGTAAGCTGGGGGTGCTGCCGTTCCACAGTTCTAATCACAAGCCACTACTGTGCTAATGTTTACGTGAAACGTTACGCACTAAAAGTTTTCTTCTTTCAGATTTTTGTTAACAAAGAAAAGCTTTCATTAAAATGCATTTCTCATGTAATCAAATACACCGATCATACGATTTCACCATTTTTTTCTCAACAAACGAATAAAAAGATAAAAGGCCTTTGATCGTCATGTGATCGAAATAATAGTTTCTTTATGTCTATTGCTCAGGTGGCTGGAAAAATGATTGGATCATTCTATCGCACCCAAAAGTACCTAACACCTGAATCATCTCTCTATATAAGAGTCACATACGTTATAAGATGGAGTTTATCCATGGTCTCCGTTCACACTTGTGAGACAAGGGATAATCTCTGTAAGAGTGACTATACTTGTAATTGTGAAGCAAGGATTGCGCAATCGCCAACCATACTTTTATTGAGTTGCAATTGTTTGACTGAAAAGAGAAATCCAGGACAACTAGGAACAATGTTGAGATAAGTGAAGATCACATACAGCACCTGGTAATCCCCACTGGTAATCACCCATTTTAGTACTGACGAAGCTCGACATTGTTTAACTTTGATTATTCAAGAAGAATTGGTGTATCAACGTGATTTTTCCGAGTGATGGAGTACTATTTCCTTGTTTATAAAGGAACTCGTCAGAACGCCCATTCTTTCGACAGTGTTCAAAATTGACTTCACAATCTAGTGAAGATGAACTTTTCTATTCACAACAATCCCTTTCTCACAGAAAAGACGTAGCTAATCTTTTTCTATTCCATCGTTATTTCTATGGTAGACTCAACTGATCTCTACCCTCTGTTTCTTCTTGCAAAACATTCACAGCAAGATTAATCGTATAACCATTACTAATAAAAAAAAGTCTGAATAAAATCAAGAAACTCTTAAAAGATTTAAAAAGTCTTTCAGCTGCATCGTTCTAACGTTGTAAAAACAACATGGCGGAATTGTACTGTTGTTGTGACTCATAAATGCATCATAATCAATAGTTCTCTGATCTACCGAATGCTTTCTAATGCAAAGTATGACCTACCTTGTTGTTTGCATTTCATTATGTGATATATGCATTATCACAAATCCTAACTCTAAAAAACTTGGTAGATGAGAAATGATTGAAAGAGTTCGTGCAATCATATGTTATTGATATCGTATTGTTGTACTCCAACAGTTCATAGAATAAATACATTCATACACCTGTTTAGGAAATAGCTTGTTGGGTTTGCGACGAAGTTTTAGCGTTTTTTTTTCTTTAAATGTTAAAGTTATGATAGAATTTTTTTCTTTAAATGTTGAAAGTTATGATAGATAAGTTATAATAAGTTATGATAGATAAGTTATAATAAGTTATGATAGATAAGTTATAATAAGTTATGATAGATAAGTTATAATAAGTTATGATAGATAAGTTATAATAAGTTATGATAGATAAGTTATAAGTTATGATAGAAATCAATAATCACTAATCTATTCTACCTTATTTACAAGTTATTTCCAAATTCAACAAAATAAATCGTTGGTATAAAAAAAAACAACAAAATAAAATAAGATAAAAGCAAAAAAGTAACATAAAATGTATATCTAATGATTTGAAAATAAACAGAAACTAATTTTAATTCGAAAGACAAAAACAAACAACAAAACATTCACTAAAAAAGATAGGACACAAGTGCACTCGCCGGAAGTATTTTTTTTCATTTGATACAAGCAAAAGGGAGACAATCCACAATTAATGTTTCTTATTTGGTAATTCAAAACAAGTTCAATAAAGTAACGAAGTAACACAACGAAAAACATTACTTACCGGAACATTTATTGAATGAATTAAAATTCTAAATTCTAGGAGTATATATATATATATATATATATATATAGTAAAACTGGTAATTAGTAAAAACCTGAAGAGAGTGCTCAATACTATTGCAGAGCAAACATGTGTTTTATTTTTTATTATCGTTTTATCTGTTTGGTTACATATGTTTCGGATGTTGGACTATGTTTACGATCCAACAGACCTTACAGAAATTGTTGTTAGTATTTGGAAGAAGTGTTTTAAATTAAAAAAGGCGGGGGGGGGGTAAGAGATAATAAGGGGGAGGGAGACGGGTATCGGTAATATTTAAATTTTGAAGGTTGAAATACATTAGATTGTAGTGTGTGTGGGGGGAGTAGCAGATTCAGGTAGGCGTGGGTGGAGATATATGGATATAGGGAGGGGGAGGGGAGATAGGATGGTAAATAAAAAAGGAGGGGGGTAAGGAGAGGAGGGGGGAGGAGTTTCAATTTTTTGGTTAAAAAATTTGGATTGCTTTTTGGTTGCCAGGTATATGAATTAGATGAGAGGAGAGAGAGAGAGAGAGAGAGAGAGAGAGAGAGAGAGAGAGAGAGAGAGAGAGAGAGAGAGAGAGAGAGAGAGAGCAAGAAAGAAAGAGAGGGAGCGATAGAGAAAGAGTTTGTGTAAGTGTTAGATGAGTTTGACAAGTAAAAGGTTCCATTTAGAATCACCATAAGTCGACTTGTTCATTTCAGTTGACAATGAGTTGTTTTTAGGTAGTTAAGGATTAATACATACGCCAACGCACGCGCAAATACGCATACATACAGACACATACATATGTACATTTCTACACATCCACATACAGACACATACGCATATATATATATATATATATATATATATATATATATATATATATATATATATATATATATATATATAAACAATGTATATGCAGACATACATACATCTATATGCAGACATACACACACATACACACAACTCCTATACACATATAGATACTCATATACATATATACATATACCTACATATATACATATACGTGGAGATATAGATACCAAGTAAAATGTAGATGTACATACATACATACATACATACATACATGTACCCATATACACGTATAAACGATTATATAAATATGCATATTCATAAAAATATAAATATACAGACATATATATATATATATATATATATATATATATATATATATATATATATATATACATAGACATGTGTATATTTATACTAAGTAAAGTTAGGATAAATAAATAAATGCACGTGTGTAGTTAATAATGCGAGTTCAGGTAGACGCATTCTAAGATATGTTCAAAAACATGTTGTTGGTTTAATATTTAGGGGTCTGTATTGATTTGCTTTGCTTATTGGATAGGAATAAAGTTATAGTGTCTAGAAATAAAAAAAATTATAGGAATCTAGATAAAAGTAAGGATGAAGATAAAAATAGAGATAGAATAAATTAATAGATTGAGAGATTAAAAATATTTTAAAAAGGAGGTATAAAGGTTTCAAGGTGAAATATTATGAGGGTGGTGGTTAAGTTATAATGAGTCAGGGGTTCTTGTAGTTCCGTTAAGTTCATATATATATGGGGTGGGCTCCTAACATGGTGCTTTCGGCAATGGTTATGCTTAACTTTATTTTCAGTGTCAAATGTATTGTGGATATAGGCATATATATATATATATATATATATATATATATATATATATATATATATATATATATATATATATATACACATACAAACACATACATGCATATAAACTCAGATACAGCTATACCTGCATACACACGTTCAGCCATGAATACACACACACATTTTTTTAATAGAAGAAATGTTTTTAATAGAAGAAAAGTTTATTTATGGGAGAACTGCCGACTGTCAACACGACGGTTCTAAGTTCAATCCTGGGCTTGGGAGAGATGCTAGTCTAGCGGCACTGATGAGTTGTGATATAACGAAACAGGACTGTATGTCGATGACTACAAATATATATATATATATATATATATATATATATATATATATATATGTTTTTTTAACAGAAGAAAAGTTCACATCGACATTATCGGTGATTTTTTTTTAATTTAGCAACAATGCTTCAAAATAATTTACTTGCTAAATTTACAAATAAAAAAATTCTATATTTCACAATAATTATTTTAACCCTGCGTTAGTCACCTGGATGTTCCAAACATAATTATTCTCATGGGGTGTTTATACACCTAAATACAAAAAATGTTTATATAGTTTATAAATGTTTATAAATAGTTTATAGTTTATAGTTTATATCATGTTTAAAAAATGTGTGTATAATATATATAGTTTATATAGTTATATAGTTTCAAAACGGTTTATGTAGTTTATATAGTTATATAGTCAAAAATGTTTATATAGTTATAGTTATTTTGTAAAATATAGTTATTCTGCTGGTTCAGAATATATCACTTGTATCTTGTTGATGTTAATATAAAGAAACAATAAAATAAATTATAAAACTAAGGAAAAATGAAGATATTACATTAGCTGAGCTCATAATTACAAGACTGCAAGAGTAATAAATTATAAATAAAATAATAATCTCATCAAAACTTATAATAAAGAAAATACGAAAGCATATAAATTCCATTTTAAATATTATAGAGTAGAAATTGTGATACATAATATGCACCTATATCTACAAATTTGCATTTTCACTGGAAAAACAAAAAACAAAAAACATATATAAATCATAAAATCATACCTACGTTAGTCAGAAGGACAAAATGACGTCTATCTCCAAGGAAAAGTGAGATACAACTACGCCATACCAACGTGTGCTGTACCTCACTGAGTCAGGAGAGTACTTTGAGGAAAGAAAAGAAATAAGTTGCCAATTAGAAATTATGAGCACTTAAGCAAAAATTGGGGTGACAAACTCCCCAAAGGAATTAATGCAGTTTCGGTTTCAATTTAAGCTGAGGCACCATAGTCATATGGATATATTTTTTTACTTTTGAAATCGCAATTTTATAATATATAAAAATCGATAGAACATTAACTCTATAATAATATGATATGTCCTAAGGTGGCCTATTATACGGACAATCAAAGATAAAGTATTCCGTGAAAGGAATAAATAAATACACACTGTGGTTTGAATACTGAAAGAGAACTTTACGTATTTACATAGAGACAAATAAAGCGTGTTAACGTTCAGGGGGAAGTCTCTGTTCAAAAAAAGGGCCGGTGAATCTGGTGACTCGGTTTCGGGTTGGTTACCTATCTCCACATAACAAATATATATGAAATCTGCAAGAATTTAAGCATACTTTACGACCAGGTTACGCTGTGCATCCCTGCTAGCTTAGATAAATACTTTTGCAATTTTAACAAAAAAAGCTACAATAATATCAGAGCAACCCCATTTACGCAGAACATCTACAGAATGCCAACATCAATATCAATTACTTATGAATGAGTTCCATGTGGAACTTCCACAGGTTCCACTAGTTACTATATATTTCTGTATATGTGCATATATATTATTGTTTTTACTTATTCCTTGTATATATTATCTATTATTTATAATTAATCGTTTCCATATCGTATTAAATTCTATACTAGGTCTACTTAGTAACTGGTTATTCCCCAGCATATGTGTTGCTTCTTTCAGTCGTCTTACTCTCCACCGTTCTTCTCTGTTTATGATTTTGACTTCGTCCCATAATAGTAGATGGTTTCTCTTTTCCTTCCAAATATGGTCAGCTTTACCCGATTTTTCAATCTCTCCACGGCTTTTCGGGGTTCTTCTAACCGTACTTTTAGTGGACGACATGTCTCATCTTTGTATAGTTTTCCACATTGGCATGGGATTTCGTATACACAGTTCTTAGTCATGATTTTTTTCTGTAGGAGACTTGACTCTCACAAACTATTTCCGAAGAGTTGAACAGTGTCCTGATGTCATATGGATTACGTATTCGTTGAAGTTTTTCAGACAAGCCCTTCATATATGGTATACAAACTGTGATGAGTTTCTGTGTCCTTTTCTGTCCAGATTTCTTGGAGTTGATATCATGCTCTCTGGATAGTTGCTTCAGTGTAGGGTTTCTCTTAAAATGTCCATCTCCTCTTGATATGCTTTACTGTTACTACATATTGCTTTTGCTAGGTGTTTTAAATAATAATAGGTTTAAGGTTACTAAAATTCGTACTGGAATTGTCCGCAAGGATCCGTGGCACAGTGATTGGAAAAATTAATTGTAAAAAGTGATATTCTCCTAAAGGTTGAAGGTTTAATCCTCAGTATGAGCGACTGAAAAATACAATTGCGAATTACTTAGGACCTCTATCCAGTCATGGCTCACGGAACAAAAGCATGCTACCCACGTGAAGTAAATAAAGGGTTCCGTTCGAAATTCCATTCAAATTCCTATACGACAAGATACACCTGACTGTTGTGGAGACGCTCACTAATTAACATAGGTGGGTGAGTGAGATATATAAAGGTATCAATCACCAATACCGAGAGAGTTCTGCAACGACCGCCAAATAGGCAAGACGCCTATGTTGCCTCCAGTAAGACATGCAACACGCCACCTGCCGGAATATCTCCAACTGAAGTATATCTGAAGACATGTATATATATATATATATATATATATATAACCTTTCTGCCTAATATATTATTGTTAAAGAAAAAGACTTACGCGGGAAAATCCACTCCTAAACTCAACAGTGGTGTACGAAAAATACTTACTCGAGAAAGATTGAAAAAAAAAAAAAAAAAACGTACTCGAAGAAAAAAAAATCTACTGTTGAACACAACAGTAACATCGAGGATTTTGAAAAAGATTTACTCGGGAATTCACTGTTAGACACAGCAACAGTATTCGAAAAATAATTTACGTGGAAAGTTATCACTGTCGAAAAACAAAAACAAAAGAAAAACAAACGAAAGTAACTACAAAATTGTCGAACGAAGATTTACTCAGGAATTCACTGTTAGACACAGCAATAATATTCGAAAAAATAATTTATGCGGAAAGTTATCACTGTCAAACAAAAAAAAAAAAAGACAAAAACAAAACAAAAGAAAAACAAACGAAAGTAACTACAAAACTGTTGAACGAGATATTCGAACACTGGATACTTGAAAGCAAATAACTAATAACCATTTCAAATTGACTACGAAAGTCAAAGAAAAAAAAAATAGGTGTTTTCGCTAGTACACCGTTTATGCAAATTGTCTTGAAGGAGAAAAGTGATATTTTTTTTTTTCAGCTGAACCAAGAAAGGATTTTTTTTCAAAAGAATTCTCGTACGTAATCAAAACTTAACGGATTAAGAGAAAAAAATAAAATACATGTTTTTTACCCCTCAATAGAAAAAGGGGGAAAGAAAGGTTCAACGCAAAAAATAATTATCGATAGAATTCGGTTGACACACACACAAAAAAAGAAGCGAACCTAAAAACGGTTGTTCGTAGTTATTGTAAAAAGTGAATTAGTAAAATAGACTGATTTTTCTAATCTTTGAACAAAAAAACAAACAAGATGGAGGAATTTGCTAAAATAATGACAAGTTCATGCAGAATCAGCAGATCCTACAAAAAGAACAACAAGCGCTACACACAGAAAGATATGAAAGACAAAATGAACTACTCCTAAAATGCCTAGAAAGGCAGGAAGAAAGGTCCGCGCAGAAAGAACTGTTAGAAAGATTAACAGCTAATTCCATACAAGAAAGTAATACAACCTTTTCCAACACAACAATTGTTAACAGCATAGATGTGTTCACATACGTACCGGAAGAGGATAAAATTTTTGATGCATACTTCAAGAGGTATGAAGATATTTTCGAAACAGACTGCAAAAACTGGCCAAATGGAAAGAAAGTGAGTTTATTTCTTCGAAAGCTTGGTACCAGTGAACATTGCAAATTTGTTGATTTCATATTACCAAGGAGAACGAATCAGTTAGATTTCGCTGAGACCGTAAAGCTTCTTAAGGAGTTATTCGGACCGAACATGTCTCTTTTCCACAAGAGATGGTCATGTATGAATCTTAAGAAAACTGATGAGCAGGACTACCTGACATACGCGTCAGTAGTAAACAAAAATTGCGACAACTTCAAATAATCGGAACTCACAGTGGGCGATTTCAAATGCTTAATCTTTGCACAGGGTCTAGAATCCACAAAAAATTAAGAGATCCGAAGACGCGTTCTATCAAAATTAGAGACAGAACAAGGCCTGACATTGCAGAAATTAGCAGAAGATTGCCAAAGGGCAGTATCACTAAAAAAGATTCTAGGGATATAGAAGAAGCAGGAGTGGCGTACATTAGGAAGATTAAAAAACCTTTCAGAAACTCAGGACAAAGAAATTTTGAGACTAGTCAAAATTAAAAAAAATACTCAAATTATAAATACTCAAATTATAATAACTACAGAAAACGAAATTACGATAATAGTCAATATAATAACGACAGAAAACGAAATTATGATAATAATCAAAGGAATTATAAAAAGACAGTATCAGATAATAATTGTAGAAGATGTGATGAAAAACATTTGGAAAAGGATTGTCCTTACAAAAATATCAGGTGCTACAATTGCGATAAAGTTGGACATAAGAGTGTTTGCTGCAGAACAAAAAATAGAGTAAACCAAATGAGAACAAACGACAAAGGAGAAAATAATTTACGAAAATATGTATCAGTAAATATTTTCGACAAACAAGTGAAATTTCAGCTTGACTCTGGATCGGATTTGTCGTTAATAAACGTAAACACTTGGAAAAAGCTGGGTAAACCGAGTCTTCAAAAGTCAAGTAAAGGTGCACGAACAGTGACAGGAGACGAAATAAAATTCGAAGGAGAGGTCATCCTGCCCATTAATTTAAATGGCACGATGAAGAAATTGAAAATCTTCGTAATTAAAGAAAGCGAGAGCTTATTGGGAATTGACTTGATTGAAAAATACAATCTTTGGGATAAACCAATGTACGCTTTTTGTAGAAAAATAACCAGTTGCACCCTAACATCAGGAAATATTAAAAACGATCTAAAAAAGAAACTCCCAGAAATATTTACTACTGGACTGGGAAGATGCAATAAATTTAAGGCTTCGTTCGAGCTAAAAAAGGATGCAAAACCAGTGTTTAAGAAAAAACGGAACGTACTGTTCGCCGGTTTAAACAAAATAAATAGCGAGCTAGATAAACTCGAAAAAGCAGGTATCTTATCTAAAATCGAAACTTGTGTCTGGGCAGCCCCTACGGTGTACGTAAAAAAAAAGTTGGAACAAATTCGAGTCCGTGCAGACTTTTCTACGGGCCTAAACGATGAATTAAAAGACCACCACTACCCTTTACCAAGCCCTGAGGAGATATTTGCTAGACTAAATGGTGGCAAAATTTTTTCAAAAATAGATTTGTCCGACGCCTATTTACAAATTCCAATGGAAGAAGAATGCTCAAAGATATTATTCATTAACACGCACAAAGGGTTGTTCAAATACAACCGTCTACCCTTCGGGATCAAAGTCACACCAGCGATTTTCCAACAAGCAATGGATACAATGCTGAATGGAATAGATTGTGCTTGTGCATACCTGGATGACATAATCATCAGGAGCGCGTCCATAAGTGAGCACCAAGAGCATCTAAAAACGTATTCACAAGAATAAATGAATACGGATTCAAGGTGAAAGAAAACAAATGCGAATTTTATTTAGATGAAATCAAATATTTAGGGCAAATAATAAAGACGGTCGACGTCAAGACCCGGACAGATTGACAGCAATTTAAAACATGCGGGCACCACATAACGTGACGATTCTACAGAGTTTCTTAGGTCTTGCAAACTACTACCAAGTATTTATCAAAGGAATACACGACCTAAGAGCTCTGCTTAACGATTTATTAAAGAAAGGAACACCATGGATATGGACAAAAGAATGTCAAGACGCATTTGAGAAAATTAAAAAGGCGTTGATGTCCAATCTATTTTTAACCTATTACGACCCAAAATTCTAATAAGTGTTGTGAACGACGTGAGCTCTTATGGTATAGGAGCATGTATACAGCATATCCTGCCAGATGGATCGAAGAAACCTATAGCTCACGCCTCAAGGATACTACTTCCGACAGAAAAGGCTTACTCTCAAATAGAAAAAGAGGGCTTAACATTATTTTCGCGGTGACGAAATTCCACTGTTACCTGTACGGGAGACACTTTATTCTGGAAACAGATCACAAGGCCCTAGTGACAATCTTTGGCTCAAAAAAGGGCTTGCCAGTATATACGGCAAATCGCCTACTCTGTTGGGGTACGATCTTACTAAATTATGACTTTCAAATAGAACATTTGGATTCGAAAAAAATAGGCCATGCGGATGGCCTATCAAGGCTTATACCGAAAATGGAAGAAACCCTTGAAGAGTTAGTAATTGCAGCTATACGTTCCAATTATAAGGAAAAACATGGTGGCGAATATAATAATAAAAGAATTACCAGTCACGTTAACCGATATAAACAGGGAGGCTGAAAATAGTGAAAGAGTTGTTATCCCGAAAACCTTGGAGAAAAAGATCTTACATGATTTTCATACAGGACGGCCGGGCATAAATAGGATGAAGGCACTTATGCGGAGTTACGTTTACTGGCGTAATATGGATGTGGATATTGCACTAACAGTAAACAAGTGTAACGGTTGTGTGTTAGCCGCAAAGGCACCACCGATAGTCCATAAACCTTGGAAAAACTGACCATCCATGGTCACACATTCATATAGACTTTGCTGGACTGACCAAAGGACAATACTACCTAATCGTAGTAGATAGTTTTTCCAGATGGCCTGAAGTAAAGCGTTTCAAGGACCTGACGACAAATAACACAATGAGTTTTCTGCATGAAATATTTGCACGTTTTGGTGTGCCAGACATTATAGTCACAGATAACGGAACACAATTTATATCAAGTGATTTCAAGGACTTTTGTGACACTTTTCAGATAAAACATATAACTACACCACCGTTCCACTCTGGATCAAATGGATTAGCGGAAAGGTTCGTAGACATGATAAAGCGGGCACTTAGAAAATCAATAGGGACCCTGACGGATAAAGCATTACAACAATTCCTGCAAATATACAGGATAACTAAGAACCCAAATGCACCGTCGAAATTATCGCCAGCAGAATTAATGTTTGCTAGAAAAATAAAATCACCATTTGATAAATTAATACCAAAGCAAGCAATCGTCCATCAAACTACGCACACATCACGTAAAAGGTTTAAACCTGGTGATCGTGTATATTTTAAATGTATGAAAAATAATATTTCATATTGGGAGTTTGGTACGGTAGATAAACGTATCGGCGACTTGGTCTACATGATAAAAGGTCCAAAAGGGATACACAAAAGACATCGAAATCAATTGAGAAAACGTCATATAAAAGACAACGAACATGACAAACCTGATGAAAAGGAAGATCCAATTGATATACTATACGAAGCGTTTGATATCGAACCACCACAAACCATGCCCGAACTGAGAAGATCGGGAAGGAAAAGAAAGTTTACAGAATCAATTATAATGAACCCCAAGAGAAAAAGATATTGAAATCTATACGACTTCAAATCTTGAGAAGGGGGTGTTGTGGAGACGCCCACTAATTAACATAGGTAGCTGAGTGAGATATATAAAGGTATCAATCACCAATACCGGGAGAGTTCGGCAACGACCGCGAAATAGGCAAGACGCCTATGTTGCCTCCAGTAAGACATGCAACACGAGACCTGCCGGAATATCTCCAACTGAAGTATATCTGAAGACATGTAAATATGTATATAACTTTTCTGCCTAATATATTATTGTTATACCTTTACTTTCTGTGTTCTTGTTAATTATTTGTGCAGACACAACACTGACTAAGACCGAAACATTTTGAAAATCATACTCACGATGAGAATAGTAGTCCGATGAATCCAAATAATACGAATAACAAATCCTCATCTCAAACATTTGATCTTCTTTAAGAAAGGGCTTCCACTTTGGGAAACTCTGCTCTAAGATAACCAATAAATAACATAACACAATAAATGACAGACAATTACAATCCATACTATGTCCGCTATTTGTAGAGAATGATACTATTACTCTATAACAATAATATTCTGCAACGAGAATCTAAATTAGGAATCTAAATTAGGATTTCGTCCGGGTACATCACTAAATTTATTGATTAATACACAGCATATTTTCTCCAAAGATCGTCTGCTCCTTTGTCTGGACAACGTCTTATGTCAGATTACAGTCAAACCCAAGCGCAGGACGTCATGTTTCGAGCAAAACCGAGTGGACGGTTAGTTACGTCTAGTTCGAATTCTGCACAAGTAACGAAAGTTCTCCGGTATCTGCGGACCTCTACAGTTAATGGAAAAATTATTTTAAAAAACATTAATATTTATTAAATACTAGCGGGGGGGGGGGGGGAGGTCTTTGCCCGGTCGAAAATTACGCTAAAATATATTTCAATTCATGCAGATTTCATATTTATTATTAAAGAGCCAATTCTTTATTGAATATTATATATATATATATATATATATATGTGTGTGTGTGTGTGTGTGTGTGTGTGTGTGTGTGTAATGGTTGTGTCGATTGGTTTCCTAGATGTAAATCCAATGAAACTTGCGTGATTATTAAAGAGTGCTCAATGTAGGACAGAGCTGGTATATAGTCTGTTTTATACAAACATTATTGGTTGCATATGTGCATACATGTTTCAGTGAAATCCCAATTCAAGGATAACACTTCAGATCAAAAAAGAATCGATCGGTGGTCTTACTAGGCTCTTTGGTCGATTTAAAAAGAGGGAAAAGTTATAGACTATTGACTTAAAATGAGTGCTTTATGCCAAATATACGAATATTGAATATGGTTAAATTTGTGTTAATTTTTGCATTAAATACTAATTCCTATGAATCTGTATTAATGTCTAACTGTTCATCAAATAGATACCATAATACTTAGTCTACTGCACCTTATCATAAAAAAGGTATCATACAAAATTACAGGTAACTCTGTCTAGTAGTTTCCGAGAAAACGTGGAACAGATACACAGAGAGACAAAGATATATATATATATATATATATATATATATATATATATATATATATATATATATATATATGTGTGTGTGTGTGTGTCTACATAAAAGATGACACGTTTTCAGTAGTTGATATCGAATAATAGCGTTGTCTGTTGTTTGCCATTGTTACCTATCAATTCGACCAGATTCTTTGTCCATTTTGTAGACAGAAGGGAAGAAAATCTTTGATCAAATTTCTTTAGAAAAAAAAAAAAAATACAAAAACGTGAATAGAACAAAAACAGTTTTTATTCATATATTCTTCCCCCTCCCTCTCTACCCCCACAACTTGTCGGTTTGTATTCAAATCTTTTCACCTGAAAAGAACATATCTCATATTTTTTCTAGAGTTCATTTGATAGTCGTTCTCTCTCTCATCCACCACACACTCTCTCTTTCTCTCCATTCATTCATTTTTCACTATTTTTTTTTATCACATTCACTTACCTCTTTCTCTTTCATCTCCTCCTCTTTATTTCTTTCTCTCTTCCGTTTGTTCTCTCTTCCCCTTTTTATTTTATTCATTTCTAACTATTCTCTACTTTTTTTTTCTTTCTATTCCTTTCTCATTATTTCCTTCTTTCTCATTATTTCGTTCTCTCTCTCTTTGTCTGTCTCTTTCTCTCTCCTTTCCTTTAACATTATTTAGTTCTCTCTCTGTCCCTATCTATCTATCTATCTATCTATCTATCTATCTATCTATCTATCTATCTATCTATTCCGTCCTCTTCCTCTCTCGTTTTCCCTTTCTTTATTCATTTCTCACTATTTTCTTATCTCTCTCAATCTATCTCGCAACCCCTCTCTGTTTCTTCTCACTCTTCCTTTCTCACTATTTATCTTTCTCTTCCCCCCTCTTCATTTATCCCGATTCCCTTATCTCTCCCTAACTCTTCATTCTTTTCTCACTATTTATTCTCCCAATCTCCCTCCCCTCTATCTGCTCTACTCTCATTACCCGTTCTCCGTCTTTTTTGCTCTCTCTCTATTCTGAAGTTGAAGCAGCCCTCAAATGTTAACAGCCTAACAAGTGTCCACTTGGTGACGATTTTCGTTTTTTAAATCACAATTTTTTATTTGGGCAATTAATTTATTTTCAACGATTCATTCTATTATTAACGCATCAAAAATAAAACTGATTTTTATAATTGAAATTTGTTATTTTTTATTATAAATAATCAAATCAAACTTTTTTATAATTGGATTTTTGTTTCAATTTAAAATTATTTTTCGTACTTTTACAGAATTTTAACTGAACTGTTTTTTTTTTCAACCGTAACCTTACCATGGTTAACCCTAAACTAAGTTTCAGGTTTACTTTGGTTCAAATTCTGTAGAAGCACCATATTTTTCAAATAACTTATTTGGAAAATATTTTTTAAATAATGTATTAATATTATTTTCGAAAACTAACTTTCTTAACGAAATGTTAAAAAAAAGGTATGATACATGATTGACCCCCACCTGTGTAACTAAATGAAAATTAAAATTCTACCAGAATCGAAAATGATGAGGGGCTTTTTTTTTTTTATAAACATCAGTTATGAACGAATGCCATCAGCTTTCTGCTTTGAAATATTTGTACTAAAATGTCGCATTTCCCTAAAAACTACACAGATATTTTGTATCTTCTGGATAACTACCTGAGAAAACTTTTTGTTCATTATTGATTAAAAATCACACAAATATTAAAAAAACCCATACATTTTGACACATTTAACTAGAATAATATCATTTTCAGGACGAATAAAATTACTTATAGAAGCATTTTTGCACCACTTTTATTTTGCTTTTGAAGATTAAATTCAACATATTATCGTACTGAACCTAATGTTTAAAATCCTTATTCCAATTTCAATCAAAATCCATTATATGATTTTGATTCTAGAAAGTGTCTACAATTTAATGCTTTTAAGTCTGGTTTTTAAAAAGAAATTGAAATTCATGGAATCTTGATTGATTGTTGTTTAATAACGATTAATCAAATTTAATGTAAATCTGAAATATTTGAATGTTCAATCACTGCCTAAAGGAAAAATGCCTTCCAACATTTCATTAGTCCGCCCAGTATTTTAAAATACTGGATATTGGTCTTTTGCATCTTAGTACAGACCAATTAGTCTTCTATGCATAATGAGCAAGTTGCTTGTATTCGTTTTAAATAGAGAAATTGTCAACTACGTCAGCAAAAACAACCTACTCAGTGACAAGCAATATGTTGTCATCCTGTGAGATCTACAGCTGATGTGCTGACTGTAATTTCATGTAGGATTAGTGAATCTATTGATGGGGGGTTCCTCTCTAGAGTAATAGCTCTTGACATATCAAAGGGTTTGGCATAAAAGTCTACTTCACAAGATTTCCGACTATGAAATATCTGTAAATGTTTTCCTAACCATTGAATCTTTTCTCTCCAATAGATTTGTACAAGTTGTCTAAAGCTCAAAGTATCAACACTAACGTGCCTCAAGGATCCACCCTGGGTTCAACTCTAAGCCTTATCTTCATTAATGATCTCCCAAATCATGTTCTAAGCTCACTCGTCGACATATAAGCAGATGGCACTATGATCTTTGGCAACACTTCAAAGGCCAACAATGACCAGGATGTCTCTGAGTCTTTCTTCTCCGACATTGAGCACATCGTACAATGGAGCAAAAGGTGACTGGGTGATTTTAACGCATCCAAAACCAATTTATCTTTTCACAACGGATGCTTTGATCCCCACTTGACCCCAACTGATATGAATTACTTTTGTCTCAAAGAAGCAGCCTGCTTCAACAAGCTTCTCGGTATGACCATCACTTCTGATCTAAAATGGAAGACTTACATCAAATCTGTTGCCAAGGTTGCTGAAAAAATGGTTGTGTCAAATATTTCACTTTTGACACAATCATCTATGTGTATAAGAGGCAAATGTGTTCGAATATGGAATATTGTTGACACGTCTTGTAAAGAGCCTTGTTCAAAACCGGTTTTAAGTGATGCCCTTTTCTCATCCATGCAACGTCTTTCCCACAGAAGAAACTTTACTAACCTGCTTTTGCTCTATTGTTATTTTCATAGCAACTGCTCGTCTGAGCTTCAATCTATGGTCCCTCCTTACCAAACTTTCATAAAAACACTTGACTCAACCATATACACAATTCCTTCCTCTTTCTATCTGTACCTAAATCTCAACACAAATTCCATGAACAAAGCTTCTTTCCTAAAACTAAACGCTTTTCCAGCTGACTACAACATGGTCGTTTTCAAGTCTAATGTAAACAAAGTTCTTGTTGAGCCGTTCTCTTAAATAATCAAATTCTACCCAATTTCCACCACAACAGATCATTACACTGTTTTCTCAGTGATCACCTTACACTCATTGATCCTTATCTTTGAGTGATCTTCAGGCCTTGATAAGTGATGACTTCCAAAACTATCTGGCAAACATACCAGGTAAACCAAGAGAGATTTAAACAACTGCAAGGAACGATTAAATTCCTGAAAAGATCTAGTGAATGTCTGGCAAAAAGAAAAAAGATAAATTTTTTTTTTTTTTAATTAAAAAACAAAATTTTAACGTCTACTAATGAGTTACCACTTGCAGATAAGGGTTAATGAGATTGTTGGTTTATGAAAAATATTGTGAGAGGATTGAAATGAATGAAATAAACAAAATCCAGTCATTTATGAGAATGGTTTATAACAAGTATTTATTGACAATTTGGACTTGAAGACGAATATATTATAGTCTGCAGGGAAGTAGTCGCATGTTAATGTGTTCCATTGTTGGGAAATATTTGGTACGTAAACTCTGCCTAACGAAGAAGAAAGGTACCATCATAAGCCCAGAGCGAAGACACGATGGACAATAGGAGGAACACAAAGGCGATCGGAAATAGGATGGAAGTGGCGAAATTGGCGTTTTCTACTTCGACAATGATGAGATGTTTAGGATTTTCTGTCCCAAGACAATATATTTAGAAGCCAACATTTTGCAGCTCAGAGCAGGTAGGGTAGACTTTTAGCAGACGAGGAGATGAGTTTATCAACAGATTGGCAAATATGCCTTGACAGACAGGTATCAACGGATAACATTTGTTTTTTTTTTTTTTTTCGATCACAACAAATTTATAAACAATTTGTCTTGAGTTTGTGTTTTCTTTTGTGACTCTCTATAGCGGTTATTGTAAACTAATGTCTCAGCGATCATTGGAACGACACGGCCATAAGGAAAACAAGAAGAATAGAAGAAGAAGAAGAAGAAGAAGAAACTATAGCACACACACATATCGAGGGGCAGCATATAGTTTTACTGTAAAAAACAAATTCTTGTTTTTTTTTCAACAGTTTTGGCAACAGATTGGATATAAGTGTTCCATTTTAGACCTTGAGTGAAAGTTGGTCCCAGGAACCTATCAAAATAAAAGGCTTCCACTAGGAGGAGCTATTTATTTCAAATGGGTGAAAACCAGGGTCTATTCATTGGTGGGGGAAAAAGAGAAGCATTGATTTTAGAGACGTTAAAAGTAACAACCCACTTTTATGAACTTTATGCAAAGAGAACAAACCAACCTGATCATCAATGCCTTTCGAACTGATGCCATAGACAACAAGGTTGTCTATATACATATAAACAGAATATGATGTGGAAGATGATTAATAAAAATCAGGAATCCAGAATAGCATTAATACTATGTGCTTCAGACTTTTACCCATTACCAATAACTTATTATTAATATTTACAATATTACCAATATTTACTAAAACAAAAGAAAACAATCTTATGTCATATATGTTCCTATCATATATATATTTCCTTCAATACAAGAGACTCTGTATGTCGGTTTAGTGTCAGGCTTTGAAATAGTTTTCATAATTGCGATTGTCTCTCAGCTTTGGTCGTTTTGCAACGTTGTGTTCCTCAAGTTTCTTCCATCTCGAAATTATTCAATCTCTGTTTGTCTCAGTTCCGTTTCCCTTCTTTTTGGAAAAGATCCTCTGCTGTGTTTATCTTTAAAAATGTTGCTGATCCGTCTGGCCCAACTGAAGATCGTTCTGTTAGTTTCCATTCTGCTATTAGCGAAAATTTTGAAAGGTTAATCAAAAGGAGGCATATTCATTTTCTGCAAAGTTGGACATCCTCGTGATTTTCAGTATGACTTTTATCATTTTAATTGCATTTAGTTACATGAAATTGTATTTATGGCAAGTAAGCTACACTAATTCATTTCTATGGTAAATCACCCAAGCTAATTTCACTGATAAAAATAAACGTTTCGATGTAGCTTACTTGCCATAAATGTATTTTCATACAACTATTACTAAACTCTACTCAATACTGAATACTGTTGCTGTAAATATTGAAAATACATGTAAAATTATATTAATTTATTATTTTAAGCTCCACTGCTTTGTGGATGTTCATGGCAATTAAGCTACACAGAATGTTATGAGTTTCATTCTCGTAAGGAATCGTCAGGATAATCCATGGAGTTGATGTTACTGCATGTTTTTTATATATACACGTGGTACTGGTCGTGCTTTTATCAGACAGGTTGTTTGCATATAAACAAAAATATAAGGAGACACTTAATCACCTTTTTAATACATAAAGAAAGATCACTCACTTTTCTCTAAGAATGCAATAGCCTGACGAGTCCTCACAAGGATGAAATGCAGGAAATTCTGTGTAGCTCAATTGTTATATATATATTTTCATAACTTACTACCTAGCTCTACTCATGTATTGAGCACTGAAGTAATTACTGATAATCGATACATAAAATATCCTGATAAAATTTTATGTGAATACATGAAATAATAATAAATAGCGGGACCTTTGGAAATTCCACAGCGACATTTTTCATATGTAATATATTGTTGCTGGCCATTCTGTGGGCGTTCTGTTCAGCACGAAGGAAGGAACAATCATATTATTCTATCCCTTTTATTAAAACTGTATCGCCCCCTTACTAAAATAATAACTTTGATATATTTACTGGGCTGATTATTTCATTACAAACACACCGGTCAATTAACTCACATTTCATCCTTTTTCATAATTATTGAATATGTTACTATGTTCAACTATAATTTATGATAATTTTAACTCACATTATCGCCTCTCCCCTTACTAAAATAAAAAAAACTGATATATTGTATGGGCTGATTATTTCATAAAAAAACACAACTATATATTAACTCATATTTCATCATTTTTCATAATTCTTGGATATGGTACTAATTTTGACAATAATTTTTCATCATTTTAACTTAACCATATCGAACACCTTATTAAAAAAATAACTTTGATATATTGTCTAGGCAGATTATTTCATTACAAACACACCAATCAATTAACTCACATTTCATCATTTTCCATAATTCTTACTAATTTCAACAATCATTTTTTATAAGTTAAACACACCTTATAGCTTCCACCCTTACTATAATGATAACTTTGACATATTGTCTGGGCTGATTTTTTTATTACAACACACCAATCAATTAACTCACATTTCATAATTTTTTATAATTTTTGGATATGTTACTAAATTCGACAATCATTTTTTATCATTTTAATTGACATAAACGCCGCCCACTGTACTAAAATATTAACTTTGATATATTGTCTGGTCTAATTATTTCATTGCAAACACACTAATGCATTAAATCACAGATTATCATTTTTTATAATTCTTGGATATGTTACTAATTTCGACAATCATTTTTCATAATTTAAACCATCCTTATCGCCCTCTCTTACTAACATTATAACTTTAATATATTGTTTGGGCTGATTATTTTATTATAAACACACCAATCAATTAACTCACATTTTATCATTTTTCGTTATTCTTGGATATGTTACTAATTTCGACAATATTTTTTTTTAATAATTTAAACCATCCTTATCGCCCTCTTTTACTAAAAAATTACTTTGATGTATTGTCTGGGCTGATTATTTCATAAAAAACAACTATCTATTAACTCACATTTCATCAATTTTTATAATTCTCGGATATGTTACTAATTTCGACAATCACTTTTTATATGTTTACCCAACATTATTAACTACCCACTACTAAAATAATAACTTTGATATATTATCTGGGCTGATTATTTCATTTCAAACACACCACTCAATTAACTCACATGTCGTCATTTTTCATAATTCTTGGATATATTTCTAATGCAGACAATCATTTTTCATACATTTTAACCCACATCATCGCCCCTTTATTAAAATAATAACCTTGATATATTGTCTGAGCTGATTATTTCATTGCAAACGCACTAATGCATTAAATCGCATATCATTTTTCATAATTCTTGGATATGTAAATAATTTCGACAATCATTTTTCATAACTTAAACTATCCTTATCGCCCTCTCTAACTACCATAATAACTTTGATATATTGTCTGGGCTGATTATTTTATTATAAACACACCAATTAATTAACTCATATTTCATCATTTTTCATAATTCTTGGATATGTTACTCATTTCGACCATAATTTTGCATAATTTACACACACCTTATCGCCCTCTCTTACTAAAATAATAACTTTGATATATTCCCTGGGCTGATTATTTCATTACAAACACACCAATCTATTAACTCACATTTAATCATTTTTCATAATTCTTAGATATGTTACTAATTTCGACATAAAATTCTCATAAGTTTAACACACCTTACAGCCTCCCCTTACTAAAATAAAAATAATAATAATAATAATAATAATAATAATAATAATAATAATAATAATAATAATAATAATAATAATAACTTGGCTTGTTTGTAATTAAATAATCAGCCTGGGCTGATTATTTCATTACAAACAAACCAATCATTAACTCACATTTCATCATTTTTCATAATTCTTGGATATGTTACTAATTTCGACAATAATTTTTTATAATTAAAAACCCACATTATGCCCGCCTCCTACTGATATAAGAACTTTGATATATTGTCTAGGCTTATTATTTCATTACAAACAAACCAATCAATTAACACACATTTCATCATTTTTCATAATTCTTGAATATGTTACAAATTTCGACTATAATTTTCATAACTTTAACCCACTATATCGCTCCCCCTTACTTAAATAATAACTTTGATATATTCCTGAGCTGATTATTTCATTACAAAGCCATCAATCAATTCTGGGTTTTCTCATAGTATATATGTTTCACCTATCTTATCCAATCCCGGGTGATGCTGCATATTCTGCTAGTACATATTTTTCACCTATCTCATTTGATTCCGGGCAGCACTGGTTATTCTGCTACTATATTTTTTCCACTTATCTCATTCAATACTGGGTGACGCTTTCTGCTAGTATATATTTGCACTTATCTCATTCAATACTGGGTGACGCTTTCTGCTAGTATATATTTGCACTTATCTCATTCAAACCTGGGACTACTTTCATATCCGCGACCCCACTATTAAAAATATACATGAAATAAAGTAATGTTTAAATCGTAAACGGTTTAAGCCATTTCTGGGACTTACTTTATATTCCCACCCCACTGCTAAAAATATAAATGAAATAATGTAATGTCTAAATAGTAAACTGTTTCAGCTCTTTCCGGAACTGACTTCAAATCCCCCACCCCACTGTTATAAATATACATTAAATAAAGTAATGTTTCATGTGTAAACGGTTTCAACCATTTCCGGGACTGATTTCATCCACACTACTGTTTAAAATACACATTAAATAAAGTAATGTCTAAATCGTAAATGGTTTAAGTCATTTCCGGGACTGACTTCATATCCCCCACCCCACCATTTAAAATATACTTGAAATAAAGTAATGTTTAAATCATAAACTGTTTCAGCAGCTTTTCAAAATTAATACATAAAAACATTAACACTGTTAGGGATTAGGCAACCATTGCTTCAACATAAATTTCTGAGTGTAGTATCAGTCTCAGCATTTCAGTGACTTAACCCTCCCCCCTTTTTTGGTCTTGGTTAATGGAGGAGAAATCCTTCATTACTGATACAATTTTAATTTTTGTTACTGACCAGAGTACCCCTTTTGGGGAGCTGGTTTCCCCTCAAATTTTTAACTGACCTCATTCCAACTCTTGCCTTGTGGGGAACGAAGTAAAAAAAAAATAATCAGAAGGGACATTTTCCAGGGCATCTTATAATTAATCGGAAGAGACATTTCCAGTGCATTTTATAATTAATCAGAAGGGACATTTCCAGGGCATTTTGTAATAAAATCAGAAATTACTTTTCCCAGTTACTTTTGTAATATTTAAACTGTGTTACATTAAATATAGTACCTATTTACAATGCCTTCCCAAGGGACAGATTTTTAACATGAAGAAAAGGCATAAAAAATTGTCCTAGTCATAAAGGATTTCTCCTCCACTGCGAGAGAATAAGAAATTGAAGTGTAGCACCTGAAGAACAGATACTACACTTTGATCTTGGCTAAAAGGCCAAGAAGAACAAATCATTTTTATTAGCTTTGCCTCAACAGCGACACCATTTTTTTTTTTTTTGTTAAAAATAAAATAATGACCCAGATGTAAGCGTGACACACAAAAGAACATACATGCTATCGTATTAATATATATATGAATAATAATAATTCTGATTTCGCTTATGAACGTCTCTCTGGAAAGGGATGGGATTCATTTCCAGAGGATTTCCCTTAATCCCAGCTTCAAACCAGGAGCTTCAAAGATCAAGGGTTTTCCTAAGGATGTTGGTGGTACATATAATTGCAGAGATCTGAAGGCCGCCTAAAACATTGGGGATTTGTAGTTTTTTCAATTGTCCTTCCAGACGACTTGATACTACTCCTAGTGTACCAACTACGACCAGGATTATTTGTGTTTTAACCCCGTGTATACGCCTTATCTCCAAGGCCAATGGAGCTCCACTTCTCATTCTCCTTCTCTCTCACATTCCTGTCCCAGGGTACTGAGAAGTCTACAATCTGCCAGTTTTTTGAGATCTTGTCAATGATGACCAAATCCGGACGATTATGTTCCAATTGCTTGATTGTTATGACACTTTTGTCCCACAATACCTCTACCTTGCCATCCTCACTTGTTCTCACTTCATCAGGCATCTCCTCAAACCATTTTCCAGCACACTTCACCCCAACCCTCTTACACACCTCCCAATATATCCGGAGTCCCATGCGATCGTGTCTTTTGCGGTACCCTCTTTCTGGGCCAGTTCACTACACCCTGCTGCAAGATACTCCTTCCTGACTTTTTCTTTCATTTCTCTGTTCATGATGCCTACACCCTCCAGCACTCCTAAATACTTATATCCTGTATCTTCTATTTCTTTCATGATTTCTCCATTTGGCAGCAGTATTCCATTCGAATGAACCTTTACTCCTCTTTTCATCACCAGCACCGCACATTTACTAATCCCAAACTCCATCCCAATGTCTTCTGAGTATGTCCCCACAAGTTCTACCAGTCTCTCTATTTCCTTTTCATTTCTACCGAATATTTTCAAATCATCCATAAATAGTAGATGGTTGAGGCGTCTGTCACCAGATCAATAATAATAATAATAATAATAATAATAATAATAATAATTAGAAAAGCTTTTTGCCCCCGAAATTCCAGTGAAGATCAATAGTCGCTGTCAACGAGAAATCAATGGTAAGCGTCCGTTACGTTAATACAAATGCAAACACGATGGTTATCGAGAGAGGCGATAATAATAATAATAATAATAATAATAATAATAATAATAATATATAATTATAAAGCCCCTTAAAGAATACTTACTGTCTGGAAAGTATAAACTGAGAGGCAGTCAACTAGTGTTTATGTAATGTTCACAATTTCCTGTCGTTTGAACACTATGGACATTAGTCTGCGCCCGAATTGAGCGTTTATTAGATATTATTATTATTATTATTATTATTATTATTATTATTTTTTTTTTGTTTTTTTGTAACCCCTTCATTCTTGTGGCAATTTTTAGGTGAGCCGAAGGTAAAGGCTTAGCAAATGGAGTCAAAGGTAACTTCGTGGCTGGGTTTGAATCTAAGCCCCAGGAATTGCTATCTTACACTGATGATTATGTAAGAATGAAATACTAATCTCTGTAGAGTTAAAGAATAATTTGTATATACATATATATACATACATATATATATATATATATATATATATATATATATATATATATATATATATATATGCATGTATGTATGCATGTATGTATGGATGTATGGAAGAAAATTATGCGGATCTCGACTCAATTTAAAGCTTTTCTCTGTAATCCTTAATTTTTTGTATGAGTTTTTTTTGATTTCTGAAATGTTTTGATTTTTGTGAGTTTCAGATTTTGTTTTGTATTACCTCTATATTCTTATTGACGATTACTTGTCTGAAGGTGTTTATATCGTGATTTTTACCTGACTGTTATGAAATTTTCATTTTAAAACGAAGATGTTCATAAGATAACTTCAATTTTGTTCAATTATGCTGTGAGTTTTTTCCACAAACAGAAACATATGTAAGAATTTTTGGCTCTGAAATTGATATTAAATCACATTAAATAACATCAAATCATATTAAATCACAATAAATCACAATAAATCACAATAAATCAAACTAAATCGCAACCAAATCACATCAAATCACATTAAATCTCATTAAATCACATAAAATCATATTAAATCACAATAAATCACATTAATCATATTAAATCACATTAAATCAATCAAATCCCAATAAATCACATCAAATCACATGAAATCACAATAAATCACATTAAATCACAATAAATTACATTAAATCACAATAAATTACATTAAATCACATTAAATCACATCAAATCACATTAAATCACATCAAATCATAATAAAGCACATTAAATCACATTAAACCACATAAAATCACAATAAATCACATTAAATCACAATAAATTACATTAAATCACAATAAATCACATTAAATCACATTAAATTGCATCAAATCACATCAAATACCATTAAAAAGCACATTAATTCACATTAAATCATATTAAATCACATTAAATCACAATAAATTACATTAAATCACATTAATCACATCAAATAACATTAAATCACATCAAATCACATTAAATCACATCAAATCATAATAAAGCACATTAAATCACATTAAACCACATAAAATCACAATAAATCACATTAAATCACAATAAATTACATTAAATCACAATAAATCACATTAAATCACATTAAATTGCATCAAATCACATCAAATACCATTAAAAAGCACATTAATTCACATTAAATCATATTAAATCACATTAAATCACAATAAATCACATTAAATCACATTAATCACATCAAATAACATTAAATCACATCAAATCACATTAAATCACATCAAATCACATTAAACCACATAAAATCACAATGGATCACATTAAATTGCATCAAATCACAATAAATTACATCACATCACATTAATCACAGTATGATACAACTCTGTTATTTATATACTACTAGTATTTTTTTTCAATTTAAAATACCTTTTTAAAGCCTCAAGTTTACTTTGGAAATTGTCTCTCATAAGAACCGAGCTGAACTTTATGAAAAAATTTCTTTTTTTAATATATTGTCATTATATTATATTGTTTATAGTCATTTTCTTGACAACATTTTAAAAGTTTTTGCAGATTGCGAAACAAGGTCTCTTGACAATTGTTTGATTTTTATATATGAAATATGCCACATTATTTAGACTGAAAATATTTACTAAAACAAAAGAAAACAAACTTATGTCTAGACAGTGTGATATGAATGCCACTAATGTAACAAGTCGAAACCCAAAAGTCTTTCTCGCACAACCAACACCGATTGATCATGAGCGTGTTACTGCTTTTGTGAAAATCATAACGATTTCACTTCTGTAGTTATTAGCATACTATGCTTTGACCAAGACTAATCGAGAACGTAGTCACCTGAAGTGGAGAAGAGCCAAGTATTTAAAAAATAAATGAATGTAAGTCAATCTACATAAGGGATGAAGCCACTAAAAAGAATGAAATATTTTTAATGCACACACACACACACACACACACACACACACACACACACAGAGAGAGAGAGAGAGAGAGAGAGAGAGAGAGAGAGAGAGAGAGAGAGAGGAAATACTAACACTATAGATAGGAGTAAAACAATCAGCAGTTTTTGGAAAGAAGCTATTCCAATAGAAAGATATATTATAACGAGGTATAATTAATGAAAAATGTAGCACATCATGAACATAGACGGTAATGATAAGTAATACTGACTTTACAGTTCGTCTGGAAAATGGACCAGTACGAATTTCTCATCCCCAACTTCAATTCCCAATCAATCTCTGAACATGTAAACAGTCTTGTTGCAACATGCACAACTCATTTCATACAGTCGCTTGTAAACTGATTGAATTCATCATATTTATAACATGTGATGTGGTGAGCCCACAATTGCAAATGGAGCAATAAGATTCTGAACTCTGACCAACAATGCCTTGCGATACAGATCATCCACCATGGCTGTGAACCATACGATCCTGTCTTGATCATTTTCTGATTTTAAAATACAATATATATATATATATATATATATATATATATATATATATATATATATATATATATATATATATATATATATATATATTTATTTATTTATTTATTTATTCAAAATATTAATGGACAAAAAAAAAACGAGGAGAAAAGTAATTTTCTTTTGTTCAGAGAAGAATATGATTGTATTTGTTCCAATTTGTCTCCATCATTTGGTGGTCGAAATGTATTTTGAATGGCAGCCATTTTCTTTTTTACTTTCCAATTATGAGATGACAGTCTTGAATGAAAGCTTTCACCGAGGGCAACTAATTTTTAATTGGCCAATTGTGAATCAGATGGCTGTTCACAGGACAGTCAAAATCATAAGTTTTGATTGGTGGAAATTAATCACATGATCAATTTGGTTTTCTCTAAGAGAAAGACTTTACTTATTCAATGCAAAGTATAACTCAATGGTTCTTTCAGTATCTTTACATAAAAAATGTTGCATAGGGTAAATAATAAATATATACTAGCTATTCCTACGTGACGTTGCCCGGGAATCTTTTTACATTTATTTTTGTTTAAATCTTTTTAAAGCTAATTTTAAAATAGAGTTTTGGAAACTAAATTTAATTGTTATACTAACGAGAAATCATTAAATTATTAATGAGACCATATGTACAATATTAGGGCAGATAGGTTGACCATTTTTATAGTCATATTCACCCAACCTAGGCACATTGCCAGTGAGACATAAGAGACTACTGTGAATTCGGGATCATACCTTCAGAGACACTGTAAGTAGGGACTTGAGCAGCAAAATGCCTGTTCACATTACATTTAAACTTTTGCATGTGAGTAGAGTCAGGAAGCAGGAACAGTGAATTCTAAAGTGTAGCAGTTTAAAAGATGAAACTATTAGAACTGAAGACTTTCCAGAGGTATACACCATCTATAATGAAGACGTGGGATTTTGCTGCTTGTGAGTTAGTCAAGGGTATTTATGTCAAGGGACACGAGTGCTATGAGTTGATTGGAGCACATTCAATTTTGGAGCTTGAGTGACAGTTTGGGACATATTAGAGTGGAGATTCTTTTTTGGACCCTGTCCAAGAGAGAGAGAGAGAGAGAGAGAGAGAGAGAGAGAGAGAGAGAGAGAGAGAGAGAGAGAGAGAGAGAGAGAGAGAGAGAGAGAGACTAGTGGTTAATGGACCGGTCTCTATGTAGTAACAATATTCCATGCATGGGCGAATGGTAGCTAGGTCAAACAATAAATTTGTCGCCCAAAAGAAAACAGCACTATAGTTTATAGTTTTATTTTAAAACTTTTATTGAAAAATCAATTCAGGTAACTCGATTATGTAGTAGAGCTGACATCTATTCAATGTAGCCGCCTTTAGTCTCAATTACCACCTCGATATGGGTCAAGAACTGGGAGCAAGCTTTTTCCAGAAGTGCCTACAGGAGCTCGGCCAATACTCAAAGGATGATCAGGCTGGCTTTGATGTTGTGGGAGGTCATGTAGGTGATGTTCTTAATGTATGATCAAGCGAATTCGTCCAGCAGGTTCAGGTTGAGGAGGGAGGAGAGCCAGTGAGAGAAGGCTACAAAGTCGTAGCATTCCTTCTGAAGCAAACCTGGGTCTCTTTGGACTTGTGGGCCGGTGCCAAGTTCTGCTGCCACACCCAGTCTGCCAGCGAGCAGCTGATTGCAGCAGGGGATCACTACACTCTTTGGCACATACAGGTACACTTTGGTGTTGACTTTGAAGCAAACTTCGAAGATGTGAGGCGGCATGATTTAGTGAACAGCCATCTGATTCACAATTGGCCAATCAAAAATTAGTTGCTCTCGGTGAAAGTTTTCATTCAAGGCTGTCATCTCATAATTAGAAAGCAAACGAGAAAATGGCTGCCATTCAAAATACATTTCAAAGATTATAACCATGGCCGGAAACTTTGTTGAACTCTGTCCGGATTTGCATTTTGAGGGTGCTGGCAATGGTCCTGTTGTCATAGCTTGGATCGGTAGAGAGCATAAGTTGTGCAACAACATAACTTCAATCTAGCTAATTGAACATTCTGTCACTTTCAGACATAATAAAAGGCGACTATCGCTCTTGGGATTTGTACACAACTGGCCAACTAGTAGATGATCTGCAACAGAAAAAGAAAACTGGTTTTCATCAAACGGAAATGGAATCATGTCGTCTTTTATATGACGACAATTTTATCATTTCACCCTGTAGAATACTGTCAGGTGTGAGTATTTTTCAAGTGCAGTAGAGAGAGCCTACCTTCTTTGCAGCAGTCTGGGGTTAAACCTGATGTAGAAGTCATGTGAAAAATAGGAAGCCGATGATAAGAGAGAGACATGACGTAATATATTTGAAAGCAATGGAATTTTCGTCCAAGTTTTTTGGGGAGTGTCTCAGTGTAAGCGTTCAAGAGACAAGATGTGTTTATAAATAAGTTTTTTAATGAAATTATAGTATTTTTAGACTTAATCTTTCTCTCTTACTTTGCATGGAAAAATTGCCACAGTTTTGCACCATTTTATGTACACCTAATAAAATGAAAATCAAGATAAAATGATACTAAACCTTATATCTAGAATCCTTGTTACAATTTTGATCCAAATCTATGATCTGTAAACTAGAAAATGACTCACAAGAAAAAATTTAAATTAAAAACATCTTAATTTGTGTTTAATGTCTATGGATCAAATTAAATCCAAATCTGAAATATTTTAATTATCAAATGTGGTCATATTAGGATCAATAAAATCCCTTTAAAATACTCCAAAGAAAATGAAATTTAAGGATTTATTTATTAATTAATGTTTAATACCTATGTGATACTATAAATGGGTCAGAGGAGCAAAAAAAGCATAGGGTGAATCAAACGACAAAACACAAAAAGTTTGGAAGTTCAAGATTTATCTCATTTCTAAAAATAGATTTCTTTCATACAGTGGAAATGTTTACACAGAGATAGTCAAAAGTCAATTTATGCGAGTTATATGTCAGAATTATTTATGCGATTCAAAGGTCACAGCCATATCGTATAACTAACACTTTGATACTTTACTCTAAAAAATATTTTATATAAACGCCACTGTGTTATTAATGAAGAACCCTTTTTGAGAGCAATTCTTTTTGAGAGGGAGTCTTTTGAGAGCGAGTCTTTTTAGACAACTTTCTGAATGCCACTTAGAATCAGCCTGAGATTCCGCCTTGGAGGTAATCAGTTTGACGAGGTCTGCATCTAACTGGGCAGTTAGATAGCTATCCACTCACAAGGACAGGTCTCCCATTTTCACACTAGACGACGTATCACACACACACACCAAAAACCTGAATCTATTATTTCTCGTTTTGTTGTGTATTGTAACGCGATCCTGACGAGGTTATTGTCACACCTATTGTTAAAATTTCACAAGAACCAAAGGTATCTAACCTTTAAGTTAAGCTAAGGTTTACATTTTAGACATTTTCTAGAGTAAAAATCCTGGAATTTGATAAAAATCAGAATAAGGATTGTAAACTTAGTATCGTTATATCATTTGAATCTTGAAAGTAGAACAAAACTGTTTGATGCGTGAATTAATTAAAGTTAAACCCTATTAGTGAAGCGCAAATTAGCAATGTAAATCATTCGCAAACTTTTTGCTTGGTCGAATACTTTCATCTCTACATTAGTACATGCTTGCTGACATAGTTTCGTAGTTCAATTCACTTTCATTTAAATGCTAATTCCTGATGGCTTAGTGGAAGAACGCTAGTATGAAAATATAAGATTGGCTTTGTTGACTCAGTCCAAGTGTCTGTGATCAGCAGTAATTATCACTTCCTGCACTGATGATTGCATAAGCATGAAATTAGTATCAGTAAGTAAAAAAAATTAAGATTTATTGAAAAAATAATTATATTTATTATTATTATTTCATATATATATATATATATATATATATATATATATATATATATATATATATATATATGGCCACTTGACATTGTCTGATCGTAAAATAGGATTAAATATGATAGTTTAATTTAAGCAGATTTTGTATTTATTATTATAGTCAATTCTCTATCGATTATTATATATTATATTATAGCCAATACATAATAGTGATTTCAAAAGTTAAAAAAATATGACGTGTGCCATCAGTTAGAATCAAAACCAAAACATATAGCGTTCCAACTTTAGCCGGTACCATTTGAGCTATCGTTAGATGGATAGGAAATAGTTAAAATGAACTAACTTGAACGTGTAAATGTACATACAGTCATGGTCAAAATCATAAGATCACTTAAGAAAGTAAACGTTTACGCATACTATCGAATTTTTAATCAAACAAATGGTTGAAACCATTGCCAAAAGGGAAAATATGATGGAAAAAAATGATTAAATATTCGATAATATGCTTAAACGCTTACTTTCTTAAGTGGTTTATGATTTTGACCAGGACTGTATATTCATATGTACAAATAATACATTTAGTATTTTCACGTCTCATTGTTTTTTTTTTTTTTGTATTTGGACTCCTCAGCAATTATTTTTACTGCCTAAAACCCAGAAAACAACGGTCTCTGCGATCTTGTGTCTTAGAGGAGATGCACTTTGAAAAAAAGGAGGCAGACACACATGCAGACATAGTGAGTTTTATAAATTAGATTATTATTATTATTATTATTATTATTATTATTATTATTTTATGGATTCATATGTTATAAAGAGATATAATATTTTATTTATCGATTTTGAATATTTACTTAAATAGTGCTCAATACATGAGTAGAGCTAAGTGGTAAGTTGTGAAAATATATCCATGGTAATTACACAGAGGCTTCTGCGTTTCATTCTCATAAATATATTTTCATAACTTACTATATATATATATATATATATATATATATATATATATATATATATATATATATATATATATATATATATATATATAAAGGAGATTAGAACAATAGTCTAAAGAGCAGAGTGTATTTTCATGTAATAGTGAAATTACTAGTTTAATTAAAATACAGGAAAGAAAAAGTGCTCGTTGTAATTTAGACATATAATAAGCTCGATAGATAAATATCCTAGAGCTAATTTAATATTTAGTAATGTGATTGATAATTTAAAAATCAAATTATAATTAAATTAAAAATCCGTTTCATAAGAAGGAACAACAACAAAATCAATTATTTGTACCATCGTTTCGGAAAACAGTGTTTTATTGTGGTAGACATCAAGTTACGGACAATAATTATTACATATAGTTTTTTAATAAACAAGGTTTCCTCATCAGCAAATTGTGTAGGGTTTTTATTAAATTTAAAAGACACCATAAATAAACCTAGCATTAAAAGTAAGGCAGATGTATCTGGAAAAAAATTAAAATAAAGGTCTGGATTTAAAATTGACAAGAAAATTAATATGGGTTAGAGATAGAAAAGAAATAGAGTAAAATATAAATTTGGTTTAAGTACTATATTATGCATACATACATACACAAATATATGCATTCATATATATGAAAAAATAGACACATATATACATATACATCAATATACAGATATATGCATAAACATATAGGTACAAATATTTACCTTTTAATTTTTCGCCTTTTGAAATCAGGAACTATGGTTAAAGTACTCATATAGATGTTTGCTATAGCTTTTCAGCTTATGGAATGATATATTTTCAAAAAGGACGCCCGTGCAATGATTTATTTCCGCTAGCATACTTTTGATTTAAAGACGCTACGGTTTATAATTCGAAAGAAATTGTAAGTTAATGTTATTTGTATAATTCATAATGCAAGGGGGATAATTAGTCATATTTTCTTTAATTAAAGGGTGCAAGGGGGATAATTAGTCTAACTTAATTTATTACAGAAAAAAAATTGTAATCTATTTTTACTAATAAGTAATTTTTAATGATTTAAGGTGGTTTATATTTATTAAATTTAAACCAACGTTTATGACTGCATGTGAAGATTAGTTCCTGTCTTGAATTTAATAGAGTGGTGGCATTTTTTATATCTTCATATTTCAAAATTTTAGCGTCTCTTTTGTACATAGTGCACAGAATTTATCTCCTGGTTTATATGGTTTGCAAGATTCAATTACTCGCCATTTCAAGTTGAAAGAAATATTGCTATTTTGGAGTTGCCAAATATAGTTGGATAGAGTAGTTTGGTTTGACAGAGAGTTATTTTTAAAAGAATATTGACCCTAATAAAAAAATTGTTAATTTCTTAGACATAACCTTAAATCTTGAGAATTCTACCTTTGAACCCTATCATAAACCTAACCAATCTCTACTATATGTCCACAATGAATCGAACCACCCTAAATCAATATTAAAATCAATAGTTCCCAATATCGCTTTAAGAATTTCTAGCTTGTCTTCTACTTAATCCATATTCATCAAAAATGAAAAATATTACAATGAAGCCCTTAAAAACTCGGGATACAATTCGCAAATTAAATTCATAAATAAAAATGATAGAAACATAAACTACATTGAAAATAAACCTATTAAGAGCGTAATAACATATAATATGGCAATGTTTTCCCGTATGCGAGTTAAGAAAAATGACCAAGAGACAAAAAAAGATAAAACCAAACCACAAATATTAGATAATAATACAAATAAACAACAAACCAAAACCTGTAAACGTAAGAATAGACATAAGGAGATCCTATGGTTCAACCCTCCATATTCCAAAAACCTAGAGACAAACATATGCAGAGAATTTTTTAAAATATTAGATAAGAACTTTAAAGCCCCCCCCCCATAGATATAATAAAATTTTCAATAAGAACACAATCAAAGTCTCTTACTCTACTATGCCTAACCTTCATCAAAAAATAATTAGCTCTAATAGTAAGAAAATTAATAAGCTACAAAATACAACTATACAAAATATATCAGACTGTAACTGTAGAAGAAAAAATAAATGTCCCCTACAAGGCTCATGTAAAATTAAAAATGTAATCTATAGCTGCACAGTATCAAAAACTCCAATTCTACATGAATCTATTAACAGCCATAACTCAACTACCAGATTAAATAATGACACCAACTTAAACCAATCTACCGATCAATTACAAACTAACCCACCATATAATAATCCAGCACCAGACCTAACGGAAAATAATCACAATAAGCAAGAGGCAATATATTTTGGTTCCACATCTGGCCTAATAAAACATAGAATTTCAACACACAAATATTCTTTTAAAAATAACTCTCTGTCAAACCAAACTACTCTATCCAACTATATTTAGCAACTCCAAAATAGCAATATACGGTGTTTTCTGTTCTTTACTGAAATCATTGGCTTGTGTCTAGTAACATATCCTCGCAAATTAAATTCCTTTAATCTATTCTTGACAGTAGAAAAAGAACACTTTTTAACAAGATTGCACTGTTATTGGATTTGGGGGGACGTTTCAAATCTGTTTCTTAGGCTACGGATCTTGATAACATTGTCTTCCCCGTTAGAAGTAACACTAGTACGACCAGATTTAGGAGTATCATGAACACTGCTGGTGTTTTGATGCTTTTGCACAATCTTTTGTACCGTTTTCTCATCACATTTCAATCTGCAGCCGATTTCTTGACCGGATAAACTAGCAGGGTGGAGATTAATGAGCTCCTGACGACCACTAAGAAAAAGTCGGACTAAATGTTATGTTGTATAACCTGGAACAACAACAATTACGATTAGAGATGCTTTGTTGCCTGCTGGTGGATATTTTAAACTGATTTAGAGACGATGATTTAAGCTGGTTTTAAGCGAATTTGTTGTTGCGGACTTTCTTTTTGCCTCCTCAGTTTGAAGTTATTTTTTTAAATTGACATGAACACTAGAATATTTCAATTAAAAGTCAAATATGAACTGGTAAAATTATAGAGGAATAAAAGGCTAATCAAATGAGGTATAGGTTGTTTAAACAGTTACATTAAATTTATCTTAAATTTGCAGTTTTTGAAAAGATTATAAGTGCGGACTTTCTTTTTGCTGGCACTGTGTGTATATATATATATATATATATATATATATATATATATATATATATAGTAAGTTATGAAAACATATATGACAATCAAGCAACACAGAATTTTCGTGTTCCATTCTCGGAAAGACTCTTCAAGGTAATGTATTAGTCTGAAGAGTTCGTATGAATAATTCGTTGACACCTATGCTGATGACTCGACCATCTATGGCAACACATCAAAGGCCATAAATGACAAAGTTCTCTCAGATTCTCTCTCCTTTGATCTCGAGCGCGTGGTACAGTGAGGGAAAAGGTGGCTGATTACTTTTAATGCATCTAAAACCAAGCTCCTGTCTTTACATCATCAACGCTCTGATCGCCATCTGGCATCAATTGAAATGGATGGCTCTCGTCTAGGGGAAGCTCCATGTTTTGATAAGCTTCTGGGCTTGATCTTTACTCCTGACCTGAAATGGAACGCGTACATCAAGTCAGTTGCCAAGGTTGCTGGAAAGATGGTAGGATCCTTCATCGCTCCAGAAGATACCTCACTGCTGATGCAATTCTCTATCTATATAAAAGCCAAATACGTCCAAGGATGGAGTATTGCTGCCACATCTTGGCAGGAGCTGCTAAAATCAACCTATCCTTCCTTGTACAAAATAGGCTTCGTGGGGGATGCCCTTTTCTCTTCCTTGCAACCGTTCTCCAACAGGAGAGACATTGCGAGCCTCTCTTTGTTTTATCGTTACTTCCATGGCAAGTGCTCGTCTGAGCTCCAATCTCTGCCCCCCCCCCTCGCCAATCTTTCACGATAAACACCCGTCTAGCTGAAACCACTATTTTCCCCACTCTTTATCTGTGCCAAAACCAAAATGTAGATTCCATGAACAAAGCTTCTTTCTTTGAAGTACACGCCTGTTCCGTTTGCCTGTTTACCACCTGAATACAACCTGGATGTCTTCAAGTCCAACATAAACAAATTCCTGATGAACCTCCCCCTTAAGTAAGACACTTTATCAAATCTCCAATACTAATGTACTGTACACGCAATAACCCTTATCCCCGAGTGGCTTCCGAGCCTTGATAAGTAGTGAGTACTTTGTAAAAAAAAAAAGGATGAAATACGGAAAAATCTGTGGCTTTTTATTTATAACTAGGGGGGGGATACCCGGCGTTGCCCGGGTATTTGTAGGTGTGTGTATGAGGGGGGGGTAATTAATAATCCTGCTTAAATATTATAAAAATGACGATGTAAAAAAAGAAAATCCAAAACCAAAACGGAAAAAAATGGCATAAATAAACCTGTGTATGGGGGGGGGAGTAAACTAAAGAATAAGCGAAGTAATAAAAAAAAACGTTTGGTCGGGAGGACGGATTGAACCCGGAAGCTTTGACGCGGAGGTGGAAACCAATGCCAATATTTAACGGTCTCGACCACGAGTGAGAGTAATTGATTAACGTGTTAAGTTAAAGCTTATAAAGCTAAAAGAGGTTTGATTGACAGGACGACGCTAAATGAGATCATCGCGGGATCATTATTTTTAGTTTTCACTTTCCCCAGATGATGGTGGGAAGGGGGGGAAAGCAGAGTGAAAGCCAAGAACCCAACGTTTTTCACTGTATTTATACTATAATGCAGGACAAACCGGGCACAAAGCGAATTTCATAAAAGTCGACGTAAATAAATCTAGAGACGACCCGCATTCCCAAATCCTACATATTATGATATAGGACCTATATAAACAGTTGTAAGCGATAGTAACGAACCCGGGAGCGTGTGCTCGAAAAGCCTTTTGAAGACATACACAAAATGGTCACACACATTTTTCCTTTTATATATATAGATTGGAGGGTAACCACTTATCAAGGCCTGAAGACCACTCAAGGATAAGGGTTAATGAATGTAAGGTGGTAGTGAAGTAATTGTTACTGATGTAAATTGGATGGAATTTGTTTATTTATGGTCCAAAAGCTGTGGGAAGAAAACAGAGACCTCAAACAAAACGCAAGTCACAGTGGACGCAAGTCACAGTGGACGCCAGTCTATGGCAGAGCGGAAAAGATGGCAACAATGTCGAGGACAAGTTATTTTTGTGAGGTCACGCCGAGATCATGGTGGACACTAGCAGCAGCAGGAAAGGAAAAAGAGAGGAAAAAAAGAAGGAAAGAGGAGTTGGAGTTGGCATTTTTCGGCGAGGAGAGGCGATGTTTTTGTTTTGCCTGGCTCGTGGAATGAGCGGCGGAATAACATAGAAAAAAGAATGATACTTTTAAAAAAATGTTATACGGTTGACTGTGTGTTAGCCATGAAGGTTTGTGAATTTCCCTCCTCTGTTTCCTCATCAAAGAGACTTTTACATTATTGCCATCCTGGGTTATATTTTTTTGTTTGTTTTTTAGTTATTTTATACAGGGCATCACCTACTAGATTTTGAAGCCGGTTTTGAACTCTATCAAGGAAAGATAGGGAGTGTCGAGCAACTCCTGTCCAGATGTGGCAACAGTACTCTATTGTAGCACGTACAGATAGAGGATCATATTGGCAGATACTTACTGGAGTGGTTGAGTTATCCAGCCATCTTTCCAACGATCTTGGCAATCGATTTGATGCATGTGTTTCATTTCAGATCAGGAGTGGAGGTCAGTCCCAGAAGCTTCCTCAAGATTAGAACCATTTATTTCAGTTGGGGAGTGAACCACGGCAGGCTGTTAAGCTTTTGCTGGAATGTTTTGGTGGGTATGAAGCGGTTTATACTCACAGTTAACTATTCAGTCAGGTGTGATACTATAGAGGACACATTCGCTTTGAACATGGAGTTCAGAGGTATATCTGATATGAATGTTCGGAAACTTTCATAACTTACTACTTGCTCTACTCACGTACTGAGCACTGTTGATGTAAATATTGAAAATCGATACATAAAATATATTTCATTATAAAATTTTCTGTGGATACATGAAATAATAATTACCTCACCTTCCTGACAAAAAGTATGAAACACATGTGTCTGTAGATAAGAATTTGATCATATTTATCGTAACTGACCCACTTTAATGCAATCGACACGGTAACATGAGAGGGGAGGGGAAAGAATGGTATTTATGTCAACTAAAATATACCTCATCCTAATAATAAAAACGCACATGACAACATTTACACACGGAATATGCAATTCATAAGTCGGGCAACATTTATTTGAATAAGCTAAAATCAGAATTATGATTTTGAATAACATTTATTATGGCCTTAACTAATTACATAATAAAAATTGAATGATAAAAATAATAGAGAGATTAATTAAAACAGTGATAACAATATTAATAATAAACCATAATAATGAATTAAAATAATAAATGATAAATAATAAAAATAAATAGAAAATGTAAAAGTAGCATAATAAAAAAATGATGATTATTAATACAATATGATGGTGATGTCAAGAATGCACTACTACTACTACTACTACTACTACTACTACTACTACTACTACTACTACTACTAATGATAAGAAGAAACACAAGTGAATGTGTTTAGTGACTTCAATTTCCACTACAGCAATTGGCTTGGATTTTCTACTCACACAGACGCAGCTGGTATGACTACATATAATTTCTCTATATCTCATTCCCTATCACAGATGGTTACGTTTCCAACCCGTTTCCCAGACCAGCAAGAACAACACGCATCACTTCTAGATCTGTTTCTGACCAAAGTTCCCGATGACTGTGTAACTAATGCCCACAGCCCACTTGGGAATGGTGATCATGCAGTGGTAATAATTGAAATAGCCCTAAACTTTAGAGCCAAAACTGAAGAGCCAGTGCTCAAAACAACGAGATATTACAAAGAGGCTGATTGGGAAGCCATCAGGGTTCTCATCAGGGACGCCCCATGGCAAAATATCTTTTCACTTCCTGCTGAACAGTGTGCAAATAAGACCATTGAATGGTTCAAAACAGCAATTGAAGCACATGTTCCCATGCGAAAATTTTATAGCAAGCCCCACTCTTCCCAATAGTTTACTTCTACTTGTGCAGCCGCCATTGCGCAAAGGCAGCATGCGTATCGCAGATTTAACTGACATAAGTCCAGTTCAAACAGGCAGAAGTATATAGAAGCCAGAAGTAACTGTAAGAAAGAAATAGCGACAGCTAAGAGAGAATTTACGTAAACCACCAAGAACGCATCGAAGCACGGAAATTAGGGACCCGCAACTTCTGGAAAATCTACAACAGTGTAGTAAATAATGGGCAATCAACAATCCCCCATTATCCAACAATCATGAGGTTGTTTGCTCTGCAACTGAGAAGGCTAACATGCTTGCCAGTCGGTTTGCCTCCAACTCCACACTGGACCCAGCCAACCACTCCCTTCCTGACTTTCCTTTGCAGACAGACGCCACACTAGATGATCTGAAAATCACCCCTTCTCAGGTACATGCTATCATAAGAAATCTTGACACTATAAAAGCATGTGGACCTGGTCTCATCCCGGCTATGCTATTAAAAAAAGTAGCTCCAGTTCTCTCCAAACTTTACAAAAAATGCCTTAATGAATCTTGCTTTCCTGCCTGCTGGAAAACTGCTTCTGTAGTGACAGTTTTCAAGAATTCTGGCGAAAGAACTGACCCAGTAAATTATCGCCCCATTAGCCTCCTCCCACTTTTTGCCAAAATATTTGAGAATATAATTAACCAAGCTCTAGTCCATCACCTTACAGATGCTAAACTTCTGACTGACCAACAATATTGATTTAGACAAGCTCGTTCAACAGCAGACATCCTAACTGTAATCTCAGAATGTATATACCAGTCACTGGACAAAGTGGGGGAGGGTAGAGCGGTAGCTCTAGATATATCTAAGGCTTTTGATAGGGTATGGCACGAAGGTCTTCTCAGGAAAATCAGATCATATGGTATCACTGGAAGAATACATGACATAATTAAATCCTTCTTAGATAAGAGAAAAATGCAGGTTGTCCTCGACGGTCGTACATCTAAACAATATGATATAAATGCGGGAGTGCCACAGGTGTCTATCCTGGGACCTCTGTTATTCCTAATATTCATAAATTACCTCCCTGACAAAATTGCCTGTGAGATGGGTATATATGCTGACGACACCACACTCTATAACAGATACGACAGGAAAACAAATGAGCACATATCTAAAGAAATGACAGAAATACTAGAAGATGCCCTCCGATCTGTAGTGGAATGGAGACATAAATGGATGATCACCTTCAATGCTGCCAAGACTAAGCTTGTTTCCTTCAATAATTACAAGAAACCTTCTCTACCACCAATAGCAATGGCCAATGACTCTTTATCTGAAAGTACATCCTTTAAACTCGTCAGCCTAACGCTCTCAGGAAACATGAGTTGGAACAATTACATTTAGAATATCGCCAGGCGCCAGGTAGGTTTTCTCTATCGTGCTAGAAAGATACTAACACCTGAAAGTATCCTATACCTCTATTAGGCCACCATTCGTCCATGTATGGAGTATTGTTGTCATATTTGGGCTGGTGCATCTACCACTAGTCTCTCGCTCCTAGACAAGGTTCAAAAGAGAGTTACCAATCTGATAGGTCCTAAACTGTCATTTAAACTTCAGCCCCTGTCCCATCGACAAAATGTTGCATCCCTCTGCCTTTTCTACAAGTACTTTAATGGTGAATGCTTTCACAAACTGCAAGCACTTGTGCCCCCTCGGCGTAAATACCCCCGACAAACCTGACAAGCAGCTTAATCCCACCCTTTCACAGTAGAGATCCCTAGATGTAAGAGAGCCTTCTACTCCAGTAGTTTCTTATCCAGGACAGCTAGACTTTGGAATTCCCTGCCGGGTCTTTGCTTCCCCAACTGTACTGACATGCAGAAGTTCAAGTGCAACGTGAACCGACATCTTGCTGCCCAACTCCCCTCTACAACAAAGTGGCTATATGCCTTGTTGGAGGTGAAAATGTAATAAAAAAAAAAATGAAAATACTAATAATCATAGTCTCATATAAAAACGTTTGATTGGTCAATATGTCACAAATGGGCAAACAAATAAAACAAATAAAACAAATAAATAAAATAAAACAAATAAAACAAATAAATAAAATATCACTAAAAAAGTCTCTCGCTGTCACAGGTCCATTTTAGCCTTGCTCGCGTTTCTCCTTCTTCTCATCACCTGCTAGTCAACACTGGCCCATTCTTGTCTTCACTATTTACACGTCCATTTTCTTTGACGTTAACTTTCTTTTTCTCCCTGACCTCATGCTTGTGACTTCACATGTCCATTTTTTTCTATGTCGACTCCACATTCTCTCCAACCACGTGTTGTATTTTTCTCCTTTTTCTTTCCTTCCTCTTCTCGCGCACACTTCCTAATTTGCATATGCTGCTGCTGCTGCTAATCCTTTTGCTGGCCATCCTTTGCTGCTGCTGCTATTTTCTACATGCTGTATATTACAAATATCTGAAATTCAAGCATAAAACAACATTTTAATAGTGAGCTTATTTTAGAAGTGATATTTTGGATTTACCCACGTGACCCTTATGGATAGAATTTTTGCTCCATTCTTCAATATGAAGACCTTAAGACTGGACGCTAGTTTTTTTGGCCTTAGAAAATCGTGCTTATTAAATGTACAATTGAAACATGTTGTGGATGTGTGGTTATTATATGTTTGTATAAATAAAACTAATATTATAAATAAATAGCTCCCTTTAATATTGAGCACTATTATATAAACTCAGTAAAAATTTCTCTGTATTTATATCATGGGACTACAAAACTTACCTGGATTATTATATCTTTGCGAAATGAATTTAAAAAAAAAATTATAGTTTCGGATTTGAAACCAACGGTATCAATGTCTTCTGTAAAACACAGACACACAGACACACAGACACAGACACAGACACAGACACAGACACACACAGACACAGACACAGACACACACACACACACACACACACACACACACACACATATATAAAACTTATATTTATTCCTTTTGCTTTTATATGTTGAATGAATGTTGGGAAAGAATATCTTTGCTGGAAGGCCTTAATGTTAAGAGGAATTCTGCAAGAGGATTCCTCCTGACTTTAAACCAAAGCTTTAGAAAGATTCAGATAATCCAAAACTTCAAACAGAACTTAGTTTTCATCCAATGTCAAGGATTTCTTGGTTTTGACATTAAATCCAAAGTAAATAACATTTGAAGCACATGCATGATCACGTCACTCTAGATCAACAAATAAATATATAGATGTAAATAAAACAGTAGATCTATGCATGTGTGTGTGTATTTGTGTGAAAATATTTAACCGATAAACTTTTAAACTACTGGTCACATAACACTGTAATTAACAGGAAATGGTAATCATGCACCAAAGTTGGTTTATAATGAGTAAAATCATTGTTTGGATGGATGAATAACGCAGATAGAGGTCGGCAAGTTGAAAAGCAAAATGTTCATTTCAACTTTCCGACATAGTTTTATTAATTTGGAGCATGTGCAAATTCATTCATAGCTTAAAGTGGTTTAATTTTAAATCTTTTTTTTTTATCTATCTATCGATAACTCAAATGGTAGGGAACGCAGCTGGAACGCTAAATGTTTTGGTTTTGATTCTAGCTGATGGCACCAAAGTCATTCTTCTAATCTTTTGAAATCAGTACTATATATATATATATATATATATATATATATATATATATATATATATATTTAAATAAATGTTTAGAGGTACAGAATTTGTATATAGTTTTAAATAAAGTACTAGACGGAAGTTTCTCGAGAGCTCTTTCGGCAATCATCTCGTCAGGAGTAAATCGATAGCAATCTAAATAATATTGTAACGAAAATAAAGAGTTCTATTGGGGAACTTATTAAATGTGCCAATCGTACGGGGGCATTAATTAAATTTATTTACGTTTAAAAACGATTAAAATATTGGCACAACGAGGGAGAAAAAAAAATGCGGGAGAAAAAATTCAAAGTTCTCCAAAGAGAAACAATGCGTTTGATGTTTCTTTTTGCCGGCACAAAGAAGGTTGACGCACCGCGATAGAGACGGCCTCCAAAATCTTTAAATGTTTTTTGGAGTCCGCTCTATCTAGCACCTCGAAGCAATCTATTTTATATCTATCGGCACAGCACGGATTGTCAACCAAATGCTGGCCAATAGCAGAGTCCAAGGCTGCAGAAGGAGGGAGACCACTAGCCCCCATCCTCCCTTGTCTGATCTTCGATGGAACATGCTGGTTTATACGAGTCAAAAGGTGCAAGGATGTTCGCCCAACATAACCAGCATCGCACTGGCATCTAAACTGATATACAATATTACTATTTTGGATGTAAGGCAAACTATCCTTGCGGAAAGACGGAAAAGCAGGCCTCGTAGTATATACCAAACGCAAGGTCACCGAATTGAAGCAGTCGTAAATACTTCTTCGAATCTGTTTGGAAATTCTATTACTCCCTTCCCCAATCCACGGTAATTTCAAATAAACCGGGCATTTCAAGGGTCCAAACATTTAGGGGATTTAAAATCCGCAACCTTTTTGAAAATACAGTCATCAATAAGGTCAACAGGATAACCATTATTGATGAATATTTCCCTAATCTTATCTAGTTCAACATCTAATCTGTTAGGCGAACAAATCATGAGGGATCTATGTACCAAAGTATTAATTAAGCCGACCTTATGTGATTTCAACCAGTTCACATATAGGCCAGTAAATGTCGGCTTTCTATAAATTGTAGACTCCCCATTGAAACCCCGTCAACCTGACAGTACATAATATCACAAAAACTAAATTCCACGGATTTCGTACACATTAAAATGAGTTCAATAAGAATCTCTTTAGAAAACCGTGGAGCAGTCAGGCGACCATCATATAAAGCGTCGGCACATGCGTATAGTCTCATCCAACGGTATGTTGGTAAAAAGACAGTCCGTTGGCCCCAACTTTAGCGGATATTTTCGTCGGGTACTATGAATCCGTTATGTTTAATTCTACAACTAAACCCACTGCATATTTCAGATATGTTGACGACACTTTTGCTATTTTTCCTTCGCAAAGTGAAGCGTCGATATTTTTTAATAGGTTGAATTCTTTACATGGGCTCTTAAGTTCATTATGGAAAGTGAGAAGGACAATTCGCTTCCTTTCTTGGATGTTCTTGTCGAACGCTCAAGGGGGGGGGCTTTCTCACTACAATTTCAAACGTCAAACGCATTGTTTCTCTTTGGGGAACTTTGAATTTTTTCTCCCGCATTTTTTTTTCTCCCTCGTTGTGCCAATATTTTAATCGTTTTTAAACGTAAATAAATTTAATTAATGTCCCCGTACGTTTGGCACATTTAATAAGTTCCTCAATAGAACTCTTTATTTTCGTTACAATATTATTTAGATTGCTATCGATTTACTCCTGACGAGATGATAGCCGAAAGAGCTCTCGAGAAACTTCCGCCTAGTACTTTATTTAAAACTATATATATATATATATATATATATATATATATATATATATATATATATATATATATATATAAAGAATTGACTCTGTAATATTAAATACAAAATCTGCATGAATTAAAATATATTTAAGCATATTTTATGACCAGGCCAGGCAATCCCTCCCCGCTAGTTTATAAATAAATATTTGTATCTATATCCAAAAATTATGAAAATTTGTTTGTATGTCGGCGTTTATATTTTGTATGTTTGATATCGGAACAAAACTGACAGCAGCATTAGAATCCACTTTAAATGATTACCTTTGTCAAGGTGAAAGTTATGTTTTGGCTCACGTTTGTTTGCATGTAGTCTAGCCTCCATATCACTTGATTAATAGTCGCCTAACTTGGTCAAAATATCGGTCATGACCTGACTTAAAACTGATTTCATTTTTGGATATCTACATAAAAAATGAAGGTCATAGAAAAGGTGAAAGTCACAATTTTGGTGGTAACTTCGATTCTGATCATCATAGAGATTCATGACTATATTATTATAGATGACTAGCATTATTCATAACATATCAAATATAGCAGTTATTATTATAGATTATAACCGATATTGAAGCCAATAAAGTCTTGTATCTTATATGACTTTTGACAGCATTATGAGGAAATTCTGTACATATTACAGCAATACTCAAGGGGTAACCAGGATTTTCATATTTGAATTTTTGTGCAATATTCGTTTTGGAATCCAGAAGGGCGTACTTCGGACATTGCACTGCATATCACACTGATAGTCATTGTTGATCTGGGACAACAGTGGAGTTTTTAGAGTTCGGTACATGACGTGCTATTTCATCTGATGTTGTTTTGATAGCGTCATGCAGCATGTTGCAAGTCAAAACCTTTCACCTAGATTCAATTGCAATAAAGAGACTTTTGGCAAATGCTCGACTGCAGTTGACATCTTCAGATAAGGCTGTGATATAGCCATGTTCAACCGACTTCAAACTTTCTCCAAGCTTTCTTCGCAACACCAGTTAGAAAAGTAACTGTGCACTGCTAGTATTGTGTCGTTGATTTCCATTGTTATTGATGAAACTGCTGATGTCTGATAAATTCTAGGATTTCACTATTGTTTAATAAATATGTATTTCAGCCAGTTTTCTAGGAAAGTTCTTAAAAATGTTAGGAATTACAATTAGTGAGTTAACAGAATACTCTTTGTTGAAGGAGTTCTCATCAATACCTCGACTGAATTATAGTCAGTTTTTAAAGGTCAGTCAAATCTGTTTGTTCAACTAAAGGTTATGAATCGCTTCTTCAAACCATCTCATCTAAATTGGCCAATTGGATCTTCACAATCATCATTATAATTGTTGTGAGCAATCATCATTATAATTGTTGTGAGCAATCATCATTATAATTGTTGTGTGCAATCATCATTATTATTGTTGTGAGCAATCATCATTATAATTGTTGTGAGCAATCATCATTATTATTGTTGTGAGAATCATCATTATAATTGTTGTGAGCAATCATCATTATTATTGTTGTAAGCAATCATCATTATAATTGTTGTGAGCAATCATCATTATTATTGTTGTGAGCACTCATCATTATTATTGTTGTGAGCAATCATCATTATAATCGTTGTGAGCAATCATCATTATTATTGTTGTGAGCAATCATCATTATTATTGTTGTGAGCAATCATCATTATTATTGTTGTAAGCAATCATCATTATTATTGTTGTGAGCAATCATCATTATAATCGTTGTGAGCAATCATCATTATTATTGTTGTGAGAATCATCATTATAATTGTTGTGAGCAATCATCATTACTATTGTTGTAAGCAATCATCATTATAATTGTTGTGAGCAATCATCATCATAATTGTTGTGAGCAATCATCATTATAATTGTTGTGAGCAATCATAATTATAATTGTTGTGAGCAATCATCATTATTATTGTTGTAAGCAATCATCATTATTATTGTTACGAGCAATCATCATTATTATTGTTGTGAGCAATCATCATTATAATCGTTGTGAGCAATCATCATTATAATTGTTGTGAGCAATCATCATTATAATTGTTGTGACCAATCATCATTATTATTGTTGTGAGCAATCATCATTATAATTGTTGTGAGCAATCATCATTATAATTGTTGTGAGCAATCATCATTATAATTGTTGTGAGCAATCATCATAATTATTGTTGTGAGCAATCATCATTATTATTGTTGTGAGCAATCATCATTATTATTGTTGTGAGCAATCATCATTATAATTGTTGTGAGCAATCATCATTATTATTGTTGTGAGCAATCATCATTATAATTGTTGTGAGCAATCATCATTATTATTGTTGTGAGCAATCATCATTATTATTGTTGTGAGAATCATCATTATTATTGTTGTGAGCAATCATCATTATTATTGGTGTGAGCAATCATCATTATAATTGTTGTGAGCAATCATCATTATAATTGTTGTGAGCAATCATCATTATAATTGTTGTGAGCAATCATCATTATTATTGTTGTAAGCAATCATCATTATTATTGTTGTGAGCAATCATCATTATTATTGTTGTGAGAATCATCATTATAATTGTTGTGAGCAATCATCATTATTATTGTTGTAAGCAATCATCATTATAATTGTTGTGAGCAATCATCATTATAATTGTTGTGAGCAATCATCATTATAATTGTTGTGAGCAATCATCATTATAATTGTTGTGAGAATCATCATTATAATTGTTGTGAGCTATCATCATTATTATTGTTGTGAGCAATCATCATTATTATTGTTGTGAGAATCATCATTATTATTGTTGTGAGCAATCATCATTATTATTGTTGTGAGCAATCATCATTATAATTGTTGTGAGCAATCATCATTATTATTGTTGTGAGCAATCATCATTATTGTTGATAGCAATCATCATTATTATTGTTGTGAGCAATCATCATTATAATTGTTGTGAGCAATCATCATTATAATTTTTGTGAGCAATTATCATTATAATTGTTGTGAGCAATCATCATTATTATTGTTGTGAGCAATCATCATTATAATTGTTGTAAGCAATCATCATTATTATTGTTGTGAGCAATCATCATTATTATTGTTGTGAGAATCATCATTATAATTGTTGTGAGCAATCATCATTATTATTGTTGTAAGCAATCATCATTATTATTGTTGTGAGCAATCATCATTATAATTGTTGTGAGCAATCATCATTATAATTGTTGTGACCAATCATCATTATTATTGTTGTGAGCAATCATCATTATTATTGTTGTGACCAATCATCATTATTATTGTTGTGAGCAATCATCATTATAACTGTTGTGAGCAATCATCATTATAATTGTTGTGACCAATCATCATTATTATTGTTGTGAGCAATCATCATTATTATTGTTGTAAGCAATCATCATTATAATTGTTGTGAGCAATCATCATTATTATTGTTGTGAGAATCATCATTATAATTGTTGTTAGCAATTATCATTATTATTGTTGTGAGCAATCATCATTATTATTGTTGTGAGCAATCATCACTATTATTGTTGTGAGCAATCATCATTATTATTGTTGTGAGCAATCATCACTGTTGTCATCATCATCAACAATGTAATCCACACCATTTTCCTCTGAATGAGTATTCTTTTGCCAAGAACGATAGAGCTGTTAGTTTTGATTTGAGAGTTTTCCCTTTTTTCCCCACACAGAATTAACTATTTAGACTCTTAGTTTTAATGCGCTAAGTCATTGCTTTCTCATTAAGACATATCTGACCTCGTTTGAACTTGTCTGATGGCGATGTACATAGTGCTGTGAGTGTTATGTCACTGGTTGACAAAGCACAATTTGTGGTATGAGAATTCATAATCCTATGGATTCTGACAGCTGCAGTGTGATATGCCTCTTACTCATACTCATCGAGATTGCTGTATTCAGTGGTGGATGAATGCTTTTTTCTTAGCAGTCATTTTTCTTTTTAACACATTGGTAAAATGAAAGGTCAGATAACATATTTTGGACAGGAATTATTTATTGAAGCCTACTGATACTGTTTCAAAAGGTTGAAACAGTATTTTAGTAGTTTTGATGAAGGAAATAGAGTTAAATTATCTTTCACTATTCTACTGTGAAGAGCAGCAGACTATGTGGCAGGTCTTATAGATTCTTTTGTTTTAAACAAAAACAATTAAAAAAAAAAGCAATTAAACGAATCTTTTTTGGCATCAGAAAATATGCATAAATTTTTGCTGTTCTGATACCCCCAAAAGTTCTGATTTTTTTTTATTCCCAATCCCGATTCTAATTAATCGTCTCAGCACTAACACACACACACACACACACACACACACACACACACACACACACACACACACACACACACACACACACACACACACACACACACACACACACACACACACTAACACACACACACACACACTAATACACACTAACACACACACACACACACACACACACACACACACACACACACACACATATGGAAGCATTGAAATACTCTTTATGTTGTTTCGTGTTTGTAGATCTAAACTATTTGGGAAAAAGTATTTTTATTTTGGCGAGTTTATTTCTACACATTTATTTTCTGAATGAGTAATGACAGCTTCATCCTAAATTAGGAAATTCATTTTGCATTCGTGAAAGAGAGAAGAACGGTTTTTGCAGTTGTGGCAGGAGTGGAAGGTTATAGATAGGGTTGGAAAGTGGTTGGATATAAATATTTTTTTTTATTGATTACCAATGCGGACTTTTCATTTAGAGAGGGAAGGTTTTTCTTTCAAAGTATTATTATATTGAGCAGACAATCCTATTTTGTAAACACACAATAACAATAATCTAAGATATAAAATTAGGTTATCGAATTTCGAAAACTCGATATTTGATTCTGAGTCGCCATCTAAATTTTCAGTTAGTGTTCTTCATACATACACATGAAATTCAAATAGTTTTCATAACTTCTATTTGGTTCGATAATTTTTCCAGTAATTACTTCATAATTGATTTAAAAAAATATCCAATATTAAATATCATGAATACACTTGAACACAAAAACTATTCCATTCATTAATATTTGATTTAAAAACGTTTATTACAAACTAAAATATTATCACTATATTCCTGATCACCATCGTATTTATAAACTCTAAAGCGAGAAAGAGAGATATAACAGGAGATCGATAGATAGATGGATAGATAGTTAGATAGATAGATAGGGAAAGAGAGAGAGAGAAAGAGAGAGAGAGAGAGGGGGAGGGGGGAGTTGTCACACCGGATACCGGACAAAAGGTTATGAGAGACTTTTGAGATCGATTTTAGTTTACATATACTATAACTACAATCTTGGCCTTCGGGGCAAGATCAAAGTGTAGTATCTGTTCCGGCAGATACTGCAAACAAAGACCATATGTGTGGGCAACCTCACATATAAGACCTTGGTCAATGTAGGGGCAACCCTTCATACCAATTGTCATTATCCAACTCCCCTACTCCCCGGGGAGTTGGTCCCCATTTCCCCTTCACTCCTCACATTAAAAATCGGCCTTGTGCCTAATTTGCTCGGTGGGGGAGCAAATAAATACCATCTGTTCTTCAGATGCTGCACTTCTATTTCTTGTTCTCTTTCAGTGGAGGAGAAATCCTTCACGACTGAGACAATTTTTATTTTTGTACCTTTTCTCCACGTTAAAAAACGACCCTGGTGTCTAACTCTGTCTCGTGGGGAGGCATAGTAAATAGGTACAATAAGTGAAACATGCATGGTCCCCCGTGAGTGCACAGTGGACGAGGCATAAAAAAATGACTACGATCAGCACCCCTCCCCCATTTAGCCTCAAAAGTCCCCAAGGCCTTAACATATTTAAATTTGAGTTCAGTATCATGCAAAACTGCTTAATAGACATATGCAGAAAATGTTGGGCAAATATGGTAAAATAGTCCCCAAAATGGAGTGTTAACCTTAAAAGAGCCCCTGGGGCACACCCAAGAGTTATCGCGAAATATAGACAAACAAAATTATAAAGAAATTAGTTAGTTACAACTTTTCAAAAAGTTTTATAAAAATCCAAAGCATCAATTTTTTTTTAATAAGCACAAAAGTGTCAATTTTAGCCATTTTGATCCGAAAGCAACCGGAAAATCCGTTCTATTACTTTTTTAATCATATCCTGTTTAATGTTTGTGCAAAATTTAAAAAAATTCCAAGACGTAGTTATTGAAAAAGTGCGGACAGACGAACGGACGAACGGACAAGGGCGAATTTACAGGCCCATCCTCCTTGTCGGGGGGTGGGAATAAAAAATTATATATATATATATATATATATATATATATATAAATAAGACCAACTCAGAAAAAAAAGAAAGGCATAACATACCATAATATAAATAAATGAAAATAAATAACTACGCACAAAAAAGAAAGCCATACGATAACATAATATATATCTATATCTATATAAAAGTGGAAGTGTTTGCGTGTATACATTTCCCTAACAGATTACTCTGTCAATTTTCAGTCTACAGACTCGAGATTTGACATAAGGAGTACTGAGATTTGGGAAAATCTTTTTAATCGGTTTTCGGCTAGAAATTTGACTAATAAGGGGTTAAAGTTCAACGATTTGACCTTTGAAAACTCTACCAAATTCCTCCGACAATTTTGGATCTAAGCACTTGAAATTTTAACTGTAGACATGGATCAAACTTTTTAATTTGATTTGAGCCCAAAACAATAAATGTTACGTGGTCAAAATTGGGGTTAAAGTTTAAAAAATTTGACTTCTCGGCCAATTTTTTATCCAAATATTTTTACATAAAGTGTATTCAGACATAGAGCAAGCTTTTTAATCAGTTTTTGGACGGGAAATTTGGCTGCCAAGGGGTCAAAGTTCAAAAGATTTGATCTTTGTGGTTTCTAGTAAACTATTCAGCAAATTTTGGGTCTAAACTTTTGAAATTTTACATAAAAGGTATTCAGACATGCAGCAAGCTTTTTAATTAGTTTTGGGGCGAAAATTTGGCTGCCAAGAGGTCAAAGTTGAAAAAGTACACCAAACTCCTCCGCCAATTTTGCGTCTATACATTTGAAATTTTAGATGTAGGTTACCTGGACACGAGTCAAACTTTTTAATATATAAAGTTATGAACAGTACATAGGGCCTGAGCAAAGCCGCGCTGAACTGCTATTAAATAAATAAAAATAAATAACGCACAAAAACGAAAGACATACTATAACATATATAAGGAGAGGAAATTTATGTTCTTCACTTTTTTACTAACTTAAAGCTTGAGAAGCAGGGAGAATCTTGATTAAACACTCGGATATCTATATATCTCAAATATAAATCAAGTGTTAGTCCCAGACTGGGTCTCTTGATTCCTAAAATCGTATTGCAGTACAGGTTTATTATTCGAGCACTAAGACGTTCTCCGATATTTTATATTAACGAAAAAGTTATGAATGTTGTATTCTACATTTTTACATACGATATTAATAAAAAAATATCTTTTTTATTTATCTTTTTTTTCTTTTTTTTTTTTTTGTAAAATAGGAATTCTTTTAAAAAAATGTCCCCCAGAATCTATTCTTTTCTATAGTTCCTTTGGTTAATGTAATTCTTTCGGAGTTCTTAATAATAAAAAAAAAAAAAAAAAAAAAAAACTCTGACTTTTAATCTCTTATTTCTTTTCAAGACGTCAGGATGACGGAATCCAGCGAACATCTTTCCGCGAAGGGTCGTCTGTTTGGCGCTCTTTTTTAAAAAGATATCAATCCTTTAAAGCTTTCTTTGATTTTTTTTATGAAAAGATGAAATTTTAACGTTTTTTATCATAGCCCGTTAAAAATGTTTTCATTCTAAGTTCAAATTTTCGGAACTAGAGACCAACGCCAAAACACCAAAAAACTGGGGCAACCCCATTCAACCAATAAGGAACCAGCTTTCTCCCTGTAGTTTCTTGAACTGATTAACCCCCATCGCCAATCTAGAAGAGGCAGAATGTGACGCTAATGAAAATGATGGAGAAGGGGACGACCAATATAATAGCAAGACATTTGACTTCTCCCTTCCACTTTTCCATCAAATAATAAAAAAAACACAAGTCTTGCTTGAAGAAAGCTGGAAAATTGCCAGGAAAAGAAGTTTTTTTTAAAAATCGCATTCGGCCATTCGAGAATAGGAAAGTATATATATATATATATATATATATATATATATATATATATATATATATATATATATATATATATATATATATGGCCGTTAAATTATTAAATAAACGCTAATGGATATAAGCAAAAAAAGCAAAACAAATGTAAGTAATCAAATATGCTCGGCACAACACAGAAATCTCAATATGCAAAATATTGATAAAGAAAGTAAAAAAAAAATCATAAAACAAAAATAACGAAAAAACAGAAAAGAATATGAATATGGCTGGTAACGAATAATCATTTTTATTTGCTAAATTTTGGAATCAAAACGCCCCAAATGCAGAAGAAACTGTAAAAGTATAGCAAGAAAGAAGCAATTGCAAACATGCACACGCACACAAAAAAAATGAAACATTGACGTCAAGATAAATGATAAATAACTTACGAAAAACACTTCCCGAAGTAAGGTGGTGACAGTGGCAGTAGACCTAAGTGTTGGACTAAAAAATTACGCTGAATTCCTGAATGTATGATTATTTGGGGAGAAACGGGCGTGTCAGAAAAATGTAGAAATTATTGAAAGCGAATGAAACGAATGCATATTTTCCAAAAACACATCAAAAATCGCCCTAAAGTGTGAGCATAGTCGCGTTCTATATATATCACTTGTGTTTTACAAATCCATGCTAGTCAATGAAACAGGGGAAACATTACTTCATTACATGAATTTAAGTAACTGGGTTGAGTGGTTTTAATGGTGATATAGTTATGAAAAAACTTGTGCATGTTTTCATTTCGATAGACATCTATAATCATCAAAAGAAAAGATAAATTTAAAATCAAAATTGCCTTTAACAATCTATTTTTCACCACTAATCAAGTTCAAAAGCCAATCAAGGATAAGGGTTAATGAGATAAATAATATATACGAGAAAATGTAACTCCAACTATTAAACCATTTACTTTTATAAAAATAAAAATCGCCACAGACAAGGCACTAACAAAAACAAAATCTGATTATTACAAACGCACCAAATGCTATTGGCTTGAAAAGACTAAGCATATAGATAGCAAGAAAAGAATCAACGGGAAGAGAGTTTCACAGAAAAAAAAAGCTACTGGAATCGAAAGCTGTATTACGACTTGATGGAAGTCACGATACCAAGGAGTCAAACAAGTTGGTACAAAAAAAAGCTACTGGAATCGAAAGCTGTATTACGACTTGATGGAAGTCACGATACCAAGGAGTCAAACAAGTTGGTACAAAAAAAAGCTACTGGAATCGAAAGCTGTATTACGACTTGATGGAAGTCACGATACCAAGGAGGCAAACAAGTTGGTACAAAAAAAAAGCTACTGGAATCGAAAGCTGTATTACGACTTGATGGAAGTCACGATACCAAGGAGTCAAACAAGTTGGTACAAAAAAAAGCTACTGGAATCGAAAGCTGTATTACGACTTGATGGAAGTCACGATACCAAGGAGTCAAACAAGTTGGTACAAAAAAAAAGCTACTGGAATCGAAAGCTGTATTACGACTTGATGGAAGTCACGATACCAAGGAGGCAAACAAGTTGGTACAAAAAAAAAGCTACTGGAATCGAAAGCTGTATTACGACTTGATGGAAGTCACGATACCAAGGAGGCAAACAAGTTGGTACAAAAAAAAAGCTACTGGAATCGAAAGCTGTATTACGACTTGATGGAAGTCACGATACCAAGGAGGCAAACAAGTTGGTACAAAAAAAAAGCTACTGGAATCGAAAGCTGTATTACGACTTGATGGAAGTCACGATACCAAGGAGGCAAACAAGTTGGTACAAAAAAAAAGCTACTGGAATCGAAAGCTGTATTACGACTTGATAGTAGTCACGATACCAAGGAGTCAAACAAGTTGGTACAAAAAAAAGCTACTGGAATCGAAAGCTGTATTACGACTTGATGGAAGTCACGATACCAAGGAGGCAAACAAGTTGGTACAAAAAAAAAGCTACTGGAATCGAAAGCTGTATTACGACTTGATGGAAGTCACGATACCAAGGAGGCAAACAAGTTGGTACAAAAAAAAAAGCTACTGGAATCGAAAGCTGTATTACGACTTGATGGAAGTCACGATACCAAGGAGGCAAACAAGTTGGTACAAAAAAAAAGCTACTGGAATCGAAAGCTGTATTACGACTTGATGGAAGTCACGATACCAAGGAGGCAAACAAGTTGGTACAAAAAAAAAGCTACTGGAATCGAAAGCTGTATTACGACTTGATAGAAGTCACGATACCAAGGAGTCAAACAAGTTGGTACAAAAAAAAGCTACTGGAATCGAAAGCTGTATTACGACTTGATGGAAGTCACGATACCAAGGAGGCAAACAAGTTGGTACAAAAAAAAAGCTACTGGAATCGAAAGCTGTATTACGACTTGATGGAAGTCACGATACCAAGGAGGCAAATAAGTTGGTACAAAAAAAAAGCTACTGGAATCGAAAGCTGTATTACGACTTGATGGAAGTCACGATACCAAAGAGGCAAACAAGTTGGTACAAAAAAAAGCTACTGGAATCGAAAGCTGTATTACGACTTGATGGAAGTCACGATACCAAGGAGGCAAACAAGTTGGTACAAAAAAAAAGCTACTGGAATCGAAAGCTGTATTACGACTTGATGGAAGTCACGATACCAAGAGGCAAACAAGTTGGTACAAAAAAAAAAGCTACTGGAATCGAAAGCTGTATTACGACTTGATGGAAGTCACGATACCAAGGAGGCAAACAAGTTGGTACAAAAAAAAAAGCTACTGGAATCGAAAGCTGTATTACGACTTGATGGAAGTCACGATACCAAGGAGTCAAACAAGTTGTACAAAAAAAAGGCTACTGGAATCGAAAGCTGTATTACGACTTGATGGAAGTCATGATACCAAGGAGGCAA
>NC_136514.1:70302859-70350384 GCF_053919585.1 Euprymna scolopes
TGTACCAACTTGTTTGACTCCTTGGTATCGTGACTTCCATCAAGTCGTAATACAGCTTTCGATTCCAGTAGCTTTTTTTTGTACCAACTTGTTTGACTCCTTGGTATCGTGACTTCCATCAAGTCGTAATACAGCTTTCGATTCCAGTAGCTTTTTTTTGTACCAACTTGTTTGACTCCTTGGTATCGTGACTTCCATCAAGTCGTAATACAGCTTTCGATTCCAGTAGCTTTTTTTTTGTACCAACTTGTTTGACTCCTTGGTATCGTGACTTCCATCAAGTCGTAATACAGCTTTCGATTCCAGTAGCTTTTTTTTGTACCAACTTGTTTGACTCCTTGGTATCGTGACTTCCATCAAGTCGTAATACAGCTTTCGATTCCAGTAGCTTTTTTTTGTACCAACATGTTTGCCTCCTTGGTATCGTGACTTCCATCAAGTCGTAATACAGCTTTCGATTCCAGTAGCTTTTTTTTTGTACCAACTTGTTTGCCTCCTTGGTATCGTGACTTCCATCAAGTCGTAATACAGCTTTCGATTCCAGTAGCTTTTTTTTTGTACCAACTTGTTTGCCTCCTTGGTATCGTGACTTCCATCAAGTCGTAATACAGCTTTCGATTCCAGTAGCTTTTTTTTGTACCAACTTGTTTGACTCCTTGGTATCGTGACTTCCATCAAGTCGTAATACAGCTTTCGATTCCAGTAGCTTTTTTTTGTACCAACTTGTTTGACTCCTTGGTATCGTGACTTCCATCAAGTCGTAATACAGCTTTCGATTCCAGTAGCTTTTTTTTGTACCAACTTGTTTGACTCCTTGGTATCGTGACTTCCATCAAGTCGTAATACAGCTTTCGATTCCAGTAGCTTTTTTTTGTACCAACTTGTTTGCCTCCTTGGTATCGTGACTTCCATCAAGTCGTAATACAGCTTTCGATTCCAGTAGCTTTTTTTTTGTACCAACTTGTTTGCCTCCTTGGTATCGTGACTTCCATCAAGTCGTAATACAGCTTTCGATTCCAGTAGCTTTTTTTTTGTACCAACTTGTTTGCCTCCTTGGTATCGTGACTTCCATCAAGTCGTAATACAGCTTTCGATTCCAGTAGCTTTTTTTTGTACCAACTTGTTTGACTCCTTGGTATCGTGACTTCCATCAAGTCGTAATACAGCTTTCGATTCCAGTAGCTTTTTTTTTTGTACCATCTTGTTTGCCTCCTTGGTATCGTGACTTCCATCAAGTCGTAATACAGCTTTCGATTCCAGTAGCTTTTTTTTTGTACCAACTTGTTTGCCTCCTTGGTATCGTGACTTCCATCAAGTCGTAATACAGCTTTCGATTCCAGTAGCTTTTTTTTGTACCAACTTGTTTGCCTCCTTGGTATCGTGACTTCCATCAAGTCGTAATACAGCTTTCGATTCCAGTAGCTTTTTTTTGTACCAACTTGTTTGCCTCCTTGGTATCGTGACTTCCATCAAGTCGTAATACAGCTTTCGATTCCAGTAGCTTTTTTTTTGTACCAACTTGTTTGCCTCCTTGGTATCGTGACTTCCATCAAGTCGTAATACAGCTTTCGATTCCAGTAGCTTTTTTTTGTACCAACTTGTTTGACTCCTTGGTATCGTGACTTCCATCAAGTCGTAATACAGCTTTCGATTCCAGTAGCTTTTTTTTGTACCAACTTGTTTGACTCCTTGGTATCGTGACTTCCATCAAGTCGTAATACAGCTTTCGATTCCAGTAGCTTTTTTTTGTACCAACTTGTTTGACTCCTTGGTATCGTGACTTCCATCAAGTCGTAATACAGCTTTCGATTCCAGTAGCTTTTTTTGTACCAACTTGTTTGCCTCCTTGGTATCGTGACTTCCATCAAGTCGTAATACAGCTTTCGATTCCAGTAGCTTTTTTTTGTACCAACTTGTTTGCCTCCTTGGTATCGTGACTTCCATCAAGTCGTAATACAGCTTTCGATTCCAGTAGCTTTTTTTTTGTACCAACTTGTTTGCCTCCTTGGTATCGTGACTTCCATCAAGTCGTAATACAGCTTTCGATTCCAGTAGCTTTTTTTTGTACCAACTTGTTTGACTCCTTGGTATCGTGACTTCCATCAAGTCGTAATACAGCTTTCGATTCCAGTAGCTTTTTTTTTTGTACCAACTTGTTTGCCTCCTTGGTATCGTGACTTCCATCAAGTCGTAATACAGCTTTCGATTCCAGTAGCTTTTTTTTTGTACCAACTTGTTTGCCTCCTTGGTATCGTGACTTCCATCAAGTCGTAATACAGCTTTCGATTCCAGTAGCTTTTTTTTGTACCAACTTGTTTGCCTCCTTGGTATCGTGACTTCCATCAAGTCGTAATACAGCTGTCGATTCCAGTAGCTTTTTTTTTGTACCAACTTGTTTGACTCCTTGGTATCGTGACTTCCATCAAGTCGTAATACAGCTTTCGATTCCAGTAGCTTTTTTTTTGTACCAACTTGTTTGCCTCCTTGGTATCGTGACTTCCATCAAGTCGTAATACAGCTTTCGATTCCAGTAGCTTTTTTTTTGTACCAACTTGTTTGCCTCCTTGGTATCGTGACTTCCATCAAGTCGTAATACAGCTTTCGATTCCAGTAGCTTTTTTTTGTACCAACTTGTTTGACTCCTTGGTATCGTGACTTCCATCAAGTCGTAATACAGCTTTCGATTCCAGTAGCTTTTTTTTTGTACCAACTTGTTTGACTCCTTGGTATCGTGACTTCCATCAAGTCGTAATACAGCTTTCGATTCCAGTAGCTTTTTTTTTGTACCAACTTGTTTGCCTCCTTGGTATCGTGACTTCCATCAAGTCGTAATACAGCTTTCGATTCCAGTAGCTTTTTTTTTGTACCAACTTGTTTGCCTCCTTGGTATCGTGACTTCCATCAAGTCGTAATACAGCTTTCGATTCCAGTAGCTTTTTTTTTGTACCAACTTGTTTGCCTCCTTGGTATCGTGACTTCCATCAAGTCGTAATACAGCTTTCGATTCCAGTAGCTTTTTTTTTGTACCAACTTGTTTGCCTCCTTGGTATCGTGACTTCCATCAAGTCGTAATACAGCTTTCGATTCCAGTAGCTTTTTTTTGTACCAACTTGTTTGCCTCCTTGGTATCGTGACTTCCATCAAGTCGTAATACAGCTTTCGATTCCTATAGCTTTTTTTTGTACCAACTTGTTTGACTCCTTGGTATCGTGACTTCCATCAAGTCGTAATACAGCTTTCGATTCCAGTAGCTTTTTTTTTGTACCAACTTGTTTGACTCCTTGGTATCGTGACTTCCATCAAGTCGTAATACAGCTTTCGATTCCAGTAGCTTTTTTTTTGTACCAACTTGTTTGCCTCCTTGGTATCGTGACTTCCATCAAGTCGTAATACAGCTTTCGATTCCAGTAGCTTTTTTTTTGTACCAACTTGTTTGCCTCCTTGGTATCGTGACTTCCATCAAGTCGTAATACAGCTTTCGATTCCAGTAGCTTTTTTTTTGTACCAACTTGTATGCCTCCTTGGTATCGTGACTTCCATCAAGTCGTAATACAGCTTTCGATTCCAGTAGCTTTTTTTTGTACCAACTTGTTTGACTCCTTGGTATCGTGACTTCCATCAAGTCGTAATACAGCTTTCGATTCCAGTAGCTTTTTTTTTGTACCAACTTGTTTGACTCCTTGGTATCGTGACTTCCATCAAGTCGTAATACAGCTTTCGATTCCAGTAGCTTTTTTTTTGTACCAACTTGTTTGCCTCCTTGGTATCGTGACTTCCATCAAGTCGTAATACAGCTTTCGATTCCAGTAGCTTTTTTTTTGTACCAACTTGTTTGCCTCCTTGGTATCGTGACTTCCATCAAGTCGTAATACAGCTTTCGATTCCAGTCGCTTTTTTTTTTGTACCAACTTGTTTGCCTCCTTGGTATCGTGACTTCCATCAAGTCGTAATACAGCTTTCGATTCCAGTAGCTTTTTTTTGTACCAACTTGTTTGACTCCTTGGTATCGTGACTTCCATCAAGTCGTAATACAGCTTTCGATTCCAGTAGCTTTTTTTTTGTACCAACTTGTTTGACTCCTTGGTATCGTGACTTCCATCAAGTCGTAATACAGCTTTCGATTCCAGTAGCTTTTTTTTTGTACCAACTTGTTTGCCTCCTTGGTATCGTGACTTCCATCAAGTCGTAATACAGCTTTCGATTCCAGTAGCTTTTTTTTTGTACCAACTTGTTTGCCTCCTTGGTATCGTGACTTCCATCAAGTCGTAATACAGCTTTCGATTCCAGTAGCTTTTTTTTTGTACCAACTTGTTTGCGTCCTTGGTATCGTGACTTCCATCAAGTCGTAATACAGCTTTCGATTCCAGTAGCCTTTTTTTGTACCAACTTGTTTGACTCCTTGGTATCGTGACTTCCATCAAGTCGTAATACAGCTTTCGATTCCAGTAGCTTTTTTTTGTACCAACTTGTTTGACTCCTTGGTATCGTGACTTCCATCAAGTCGTAATACAGCTTTCGATTCCAGTAGCTTTTTTTTGTACCAACTTGTTTGACTCCTTGGTATCGTGACTTCCATCAAGTCGTAATACAGCTTTCGATTCCAGTAGCTTTTTTTTGTACCAACTTGTTTGCCTCCTTGGTATCGTGACTTCCATCAAGTCGTAATACAGCTTTCGATTCCAGTAGCTTTTTTTTTGTACCAACTTGTTTGCCTCCTTGGTATCGTGACTTCCATCAAGTCGTAATACAGCTTTCGATTCCAGTAGCTTTTTTTTGTACCAACTTGTTTGACTCCTTGGTATCGTGACTTCCATCAAGTCGTAATACAGCTTTCGATTCCAGTAGCTTTTTTTTGTACCAACTTGTTTGACTCCTTGGTATCGTGACTTCCATCAAGTCGTAATACATCTTTCGATTCCAGTAGCTTTTTTTTGTACCAACTTGTTTGCCTCCTTGGTATCGTGACTTCCATCAAGTCGTAATACAGCTTTCGATTCCAGTAGCTTTTTTTTGTACCAACTTGTTTGCCTCCTTGGTATCGTGACTTCCATCAAGTCGTAATACAGCTTTCGATTCCAGTAGCTTTTTTTTTGTACCAACTTGTTTGCCTCCTTGGTATCGTGACTTCCATCAAGTCGTAATACAGCTTTCGATTCCAGTAGCTTTTTTTTGTACCAACTTGTTTGACTCCTTGGTATCGTGACTTCCATCAAGTCGTAATACAGCTTTCGATTCCAGTAGCTTTTTTTTTGTACCAACTTGTTTGCCTCCTTGGTATCGTGACTTCCATCAAGTCGTAATACAGCTTTCGATTCCAGTAGCTTTTTTTTGTACCAACTTGTTTGACTCCTTGGTATCGTGACTTCCATCAAGTCGTTATACAGCTTTCGATTCCAGTAGCTTTTTTTTGTACCAACTTGTTTGACTCCTTGGTATCGTGACTTCCATCAAGTCGTAATACAGCTTTCGATTCCAGTAGCTTTTTTTTGTACCAACTTGTTTGCCTCCTTGGTATCGTGACTTCCATCAAGTCGTAATACAGCTTTCGATTCCAGTAGCTTTTTTTTGTACCAACTTGTTTGCCTCCTTGGTATCGTGACTTCCATCAAGTCGTAATACAGCTTTCGATTCCAGTAGCTTTTTTTTTGTACCAACTTGTTTGCCTCCTTGGTATCGTGACTTCCATCAAGTCGTAATACAGCTTTCGATTCCAGTAGCTTTTTTTTTTGTACCAACTTGTTTGCCTCCTTGGTATCGTGACTTCCATCAAGTCGTAATACAGCTTTCGATTCCAGTAGCTTTTTTTTGTACCAACTTGTTTGACTCCTTGGTATCGTGACTTCCATCAAGTCGTAATACAGCTTTCGATTCCAGTAGCTTTTTTTTTGTACCAACTTGTTTGCCTCCTTGGTATCGTGACTTCCATCAAGTCGTAATACAGCTTTCGATTCCAGTAGCTTTTTTTTTGTACCAACTTGTTTGCCTCCTTGGTATCGTGACTTCCATCAAGTCGTAATACAGCTTTCGATTCCAGTAGCTTTTTTTTGTACCAACTTGTTTGACTCCTTGGTATCGTGACTTCCATCAAGTCGTAATACAGCTTTCGATTCCAGTAGCTTTTTTTTGTACCAACTTGTTTGACTCCTTGGTATCGTGACTTCCATCAAGTCGTAATACAGCTTTCGATTCCAGTAGCTTTTTTTTTGTACCAACTTGTTTGACTCCTTGGTATCGTGACTTCCATCAAGTCGTAATACAGCTTTCGATTCCAGTAGCTTTTTTTTTGTACCAACTTGTTTGCCTCCTTGGTATCGTGACTTCCATCAAGTCGTAATACAGCTTTCGATTCCAGTAGCTTTTTTTTGTACCAACTTGTTTGACTCCTTGGTATCGTGACTTCCATCAAGTCGTAATACAGCTTTCGATTCCAGTAGCTTTTTTTTGTACCAACTTGTTTGACTCCTTGGTATCGTGACTTCCATCAAGTCGTAATACAGCTTTCGATTCCAGTAGCTTTTTTTTTTGTACCAACTTGTTTGACTCCTTGGTATCGTGACTTCCATCAAGTCGTAATACAGCTTTCGATTCCAGTAGCTTTTTTTTTGTACCAACTTGTTTGACTCCTTGGTATCGTGACTTCCATCAAGTCGTAATACAGCTTTCGATTCCAGTAGCTTTTTTTTTGTACCAACTTGTTTGCCTCCTTGGTATCGTGACTTCCATCAAGTCGTAATACAGCTTTCGATTCCAGTAGCTTTTTTTTTGTACCAACTTGTTTGCCTCCTTGGTATCGTGACTTCCATCAAGTCGTAATACAGCTTTCGATTCCAGTAGCTTTTTTTTTGTACCAACTTGTTTGCCTCCTTGGTATCGTGACTTCCATCAAGTCGTAATACAGCTTTCGATTCCAGTAGCTTTTTTTTTGTACCAACTTGTTTGCCTCCTTGGTATCGTGACTTCCATCAAGTCGTAATACAGCTTTCGATTCCAGTAGCTTTTTTTTGTACCAACTTGTTTGCCTCCTTGGTATCGTGACTTCCATCAAGTCGTAATACAGCTTTCGATTCCAGTAGCTTTTTTTTTGTACCAACTTGTTTGCCTCCTTGGTATCGTGACTTCCATCAAGTCGTAATACAGCTTTCGATTCCAGTAGCTTTTTTTTTGTACCAACTTGTTTGCCTCCTTGGTATCGTGACTTCCATCAAGTCGTAATACAGCTTTCGATTCCAGTAGCTTTTTTTTGTACCAACTTGTTTGCCTCCTTGGTATCGTGACTTCACTCAAGTCGTAATACAGCTTTCGATTCCAGTAGCTTTTTTTTTGTACCAACTTGTTTGCCTCCTTGGTATCGTGACTTCCATCAAGTCGTAATACAGCTTTCGATTCCAGTAGCTTTTTTTTTGTACCAACTTGTTTGCCTCCTTGGTATCGTGACTTCCATCAAGTCGTAATACAGCTTTCGATTCCAGTAGCTTTTTTTTTGTACCAACTTGTTTGCCTCCTTGGTATCGTGACTTCCATCAAGTCGTAATACAGCTTTCGATTCCAGTAGCTTTTTTTTTGTACCAACTTGTTTGCCTCCTTGGTATCGTGACTTCCATCAAGTCGTAATACAGCTTTCGATTCCAGTAGCTTTTTTTTTGTACCAACTTGTTTGCCTCCTTGGTATCGTGACTTCCATCAAGTCGTAATACAGCTTTCGATTCCAGTAGCTTTTTTTTGTACCAACTTGTTTGCCTCCTTGGTATCGTGACTTCCATCAAGTCGTAATACAGCTTTCGATTCCAGTAGCTTTTTTTTTGTACCAACTTGTTTGACTCCTTGGTATCGTGACTTCCATCAAGTCGTAATACAGCTTTCGATTCCAGTAGCTTTTTTTTTGTACCAACTTGTTTGCCTCCTTGGTATCGTGACTTCCATCAAGTCGTAATACAGCTTTCGATTCCAGTAGCTTTTTTTTGTACCAACTTGTTTGACTCCTTGGTATCGTGACTTCCATCAAGTCGTAATACAGCTTTCGATTCCAGTAGCTTTTTTTTTGTACCAACTTGTTTGACTCCTTGGTATCGTGACTTCCATCAAGTCGTAATACAGCTTTCGATTCCAGTAGCTTTTTTTTGTACCAACTTGTTTGCCTCCTTGGTATCGTGACTTCCATCAAGTCGTAATACAGCTTTCGATTCCAGTAGCTTTTTTTTTGTACCAACTTGTTTGCCTCCTTGGTATCGTGACTTCCATCAAGTCGTAATACAGCTTTCGATTCCAGTAGCTTTTTTTTTGTACCAACTTGTTTGCCTCCTTGGTATCGTGACTTCCATCAAGTCGTAATACAGCTTTCGATTCCAGTAGCTTTTTTTTTGTACCAACTTGTTTGCCTCCTTGGTATCGTGACTTCCATCAAGTCGTAATACAGCTTTCGATTCCAGTAGCTTTTTTTTGTACCAACTTGTTTGCCTCCTTGGTATCGTGACTTCCATCAAGTCGTAATACAGCTTTCGATTCCAGTAGCTTTTTTTTTGTACCAACTTGTTTGCCTCCTTGGTATCGTGACTTCCATCAAGTCGTAATACAGCTTTCGATTCCAGTAGCTTTTTTTTGTACCAACTTGTTTGACTCCTTGGTATCGTGACTTCCATCAAGTCGTAATACAGCTTTCGATTCCAGTAGCTTTTTTTTTGTACCAACTTGTTTGACTCCTTGGTATCGTGACTTCCATCAAGTCGTAATACAGCTTTCGATTCCAGTAGCTTTTTTTTTGTACCAACTTGTTTGCCTCCTTGGTATCGTGACTTCCATCAAGTCGTAATACAGCTTTCGATTCCAGTAGCTTTTTTTTTGTACCAACTTGTTTGACTCCTTGGTATCGTGACTTCCATCAAGTCGTAATACAGCTTTCGATTCCAGTAGCTTTTTTTTTGTACCAACTTGTTTGCCTCCTTGGTATCGTGACTTCCATCAAGTCGTAATACAGCTTTCGATTCCAGTAGCTTTTTTTTGTACCAACTTGTTTGACTCCTTGGTATCGTGACTTCCATCAAGTCGTAATACAGCTTTCGATTCCAGTAGCTTTTTTTTTGTACCCACTTGTTTGACTCCTTGGTATCGTTACTTCCATCAAGTCGTAATACAGCTTTCGATTCCAGTAGCTTTTTTTTTGTACCAACTTGTTTGCCTCCTTGGTATCGTGACTTCCATCAAGTCGTAATACAGCTTTCGATTCCAGTAGCTTTTTTTTTGTACCAACTTGTTTGCCTCCTTGGTATCGTGACTTCCATCAAGTCGTAATACAGCTTTCGATTCCAGTAGCTTTTTTTTTGTACCAACTTGTTTGCCTCCTTGGTATCGTGACTTCCATCAAGTCGTAATACAGCTTTCGATTCCAGTAGCTTTTTTTTGTACCAACTTGTTTGACTCCTTGGTATCGTGACTTCCATCAAGTCGTAATACAGCTTTCGATTCCAGTAGCTTTTTTTTTGTACCAACTTGTTTGACTCCTTGGTATCGTGACTTCCATCAAGTCGTAATACAGCTTTCGATTCCAGTAGCTTTTTTTTGTACCAACTTGTTTGACTCCTTGGTATCGTGACTTCCATCAAGTCGTAATACAGCTTTCGATTCCAGTAGCTTTTTTTGTACCAACTTGTTTGCCTCCTTGGTATCGTGACTTCCATCAAGTCGTAATACAGCTTTCGATTCCAGTAGCTTTTTTTTGTACCAACTTGTTTGACGCCTTGGTATCGTGACTTCCATCAAGTCGTAATGCAGCTTTCGATTCCAGTAGCTTTTTTTTGTACCAACTTGTTTGACTCCTTGGTATCGTGACTTCCATCAAGTCGTAATACAGCTTTCGATTCCAGTAGCTTTTTTTTGTACCAACTTGTTTGACTCCTTGGTATCGTGACTTCCATCAAGTCGTAATACAGCTTTCGATTCCAGTAGCTTTTTTTTGTACCAACTTGTTTGACTCCTTGGTATCGTGACTTCCATCAAGTCGTAATACAGCTTTCGATTCCAGTAGCTTTTTTTTTGTACCAACTTGTTTGCCTCCTTGGTATCGTGACTTCCATCAAGTCGTAATACAGCTTTCGATTCCAGTAGCTTTTTTTTTGTACCAACTTGTTTGACTCCTTGGTATCGTGACTTCCATCAAGTCGTAATACAGCTTTCGATTCCAGTAGCTTTTTTTTTGTACCAACTTGTTTGCCTCCTTGGTATCGTGACTTCCATCAAGTCGTAATACAGCTTTCGATTCCAGTAGCTTTTTTTTGTACCAACTTGTTTGACTCCTTGGTATCGTGACTTCCATCAAGTCGTAATACAGCTTTCGATTCCAGTAGCTTTTTTTTTGTACCAACTTGTTTGACTCCTTGGTATCGTGACTTCCATCAAGTCGTAATACAGCTTTCGATTCCAGTAGCTTTTTTTTTGTACCAACTTGTTTGACTCCTTGGTATCGTGACTTCCATCAAGTCGTAATACAGCTTTCGATTCCAGTAGCTTTTTTTTTTGTACCAACTTGTTTGCCTCCTTGGTATCGTGACTTCCATCAAGTCGTAATACAGCTTTCGATTCCAGTAGCTTTTTTTTGTACCAACTTGTTTGACTCCTTGGTATCGTGACTTCCATCAAGTCGTAATACAGCTTTCGATTCCAGTAACTTTTTTTTTGTACCAACTTGTTTGACTCCTTGGTATCGTGACTTCCATCAAGTCGTAATACAGCTTTCGATTCCAGTAGCTTTTTTTTTGTACCAACTTGTTTGACTCCTTGGTATCGTGACTTCCATCAAGTCGTAATACAGCTTTCGATTCTAGTAGCTTTTTTTTGTACCAACTTGTTTGCCTCCTTGGTATCGTGACTTCCATCAAGTCGTAATACAGCTTTCGATTCCAGTAGCTTTTTTTTGTACCAACTTGTTTGACTCCTTGGTATCGTGACTTCCATCAAGTCGTAATACAGCTTTCGATTCCAGTAGCTTTTTTTTTGTACCAACTTGTTTGCCTCCTTGGTATCGTGACTTCCATCAAGTCGTAATACAGCTTTCGATTCCAGTAGCTTTTTTTTGTACCAACTTGTTTGACTCCTTGGTATCGTGACTTCCATCAAGTCGTAATACAGCTTTCGATTCCAGTAGCTTTTTTTTTGTACCAACTTGTTTGCCTCCTTGGTATCGTGACTTCCATCAAGTCGTAATACAGCTTTCGATTCCAGTAGCTTTTTTTTTGTACCAACTTGTTTGCCTCCTTGGTATCGTGACTTCCATCAAGTCGTAATACAGCTTTCGATTCCAGTAGCTTTTTTTTTGTACCAACTTGTTTGCCTCCTTGGTATCGTGACTTCCATCAAGTCGTAATACAGCTTTCGATTCCAGTAGCTTTTTTTTTTGTACCAACTTGTTTGCCTCCTTGGTATCGTGACTTCCATCAAGTCGTAATACAGCTTTCGATTCCAGTAGCTTTTTTTTTGTACCAACTTGTTTGCCTCCTTGGTATCGTGACTTCCATCAAGTCGTAATACAGCTTTCGATTCCAGTAGCTTTTTTTTGTACCAACTTGTTTGCCTCCTTGGTATCGTGACTTCCATCAAGTCGTAATACAGCTTTCGATTCCAGTAGCTTTTTTTTTGTACCAACTTGTTTGACTCCTTGGTATCGTGACTTCCATCAAGTCGTAATACAGCTTTCGATTCCAGTAGCTTTTTTTTTGTACCAACTTGTTTGCCTCCTTGGTATCGTGACTTCCATCAAGTCGTAATACAGCTTTCGATTCCAGTAGCTTTTTTTTGTACCAACTTGTTTGACTCCTTGGTATCGTGACTTCCATCAAGTCGTAATACAGCTTTCGATTCCAGTAGCTTTTTTTTTGTACCAACTTGTTTGACTCCTTGGTATCGTGACTTCCATCAAGTCGTAATACAGCTTTCGATTCCAGTAGCTTTTTTTTTGTACCAACTTGTTTGCCTCCTTGGTATCGTGACTTCCATCAAGTCGTAATACAGCTTTCGATTCCAGTAGCTTTTTTTTGTACCAACTTGTTTGCCTCCTTGGTATCGTGACTTCCATCAAGTCGTAATACAGCTTTCGATTCCAGTAGCTTTTTTTTTGTACCAACTTGTTTGACTCCTTGGTATCGTGACTTCCATCAAGTCGTAATACAGCTTTCGATTCCAGTAGCTTTTTTTTTGTACCAACTTGTTTGACTCCTTGGTATCGTGACTTCCATCAAGTCGTAATACAGCTTTCGATTCCAGTAGCTTTTTTTTTGTACCAACTTGTTTGCCTCCTTGGTATCGTGACTTCCATCAAGTCGTAATACAGCTTTCGATTCCAGTAGCTTTTTTTTGTACCAACTTGTTTGCCTCCTTGGTATCGTGACTTCCATCAAGTCGTAATACAGCTTTCGATTCCAGTAGCTTTTTTTTTTGTACCAACTTGTTTGCCTCCTTGGTATCGTGACTTCCATCATGTCGTAATACAGCTTTCGATTCCAGTAGCTTTTTTTTGTACCAACTTGTTTGCCTCCTTGGTATCGTGACTTCCATCAAGTCGTAATACAGCTTTCGATTCCAGTAGCTTTTTTTTTGTACCAACTTGTTTGCCTCCTTGGTATCGTGACTTCCATCAAGTCGTAATACAGCTTTCGATTCCAGTAGCTTTTTTTGTACCAACTTGTTTGCCTCCTTGGTATCGTGACTTCCATCAAGTCGTAATACAGCTTTCGATTCCAGTAGCTTTTTTTTGTACCAACTTGTTTGCCTCCTTGGTATCGTGACTTCCATCAAGTCGTAATACATCTTTCGATTCCAGTAGCTTTTTTTTTGTACCAACTTGTTTGACTCCTTGGTATCGTGACTTCCATCAAGTCGTAATACAGCTTTCGATTCCAGTAGCTTTTTTTTTGTACCAACTTGTTTGCCTCCTTGGTATCGTGACTTCCATCAAGTCGTAATACAGCTTTCGATTCCAGTAGCTTTTTTTTTTTGTACCAACTTGTTTGCCTCCTTGGTATCGTGACTTCCATCAAGTCGTAATACAGCTTTCGATTCCTGTAGCTTTTTTTTTGTACCAACTTGTTTGACTCCTTGGTATCGTGACTTCCATCAAGTCGTAATACAGCTTTCGATTCCAGTAGCTTTTTTTTGTACCAACTTGTTTGACTCCTTGGTATCGTGACTTCCATCAAGTCGTAATACAGCTTTCGATTCCAGTAGCTTTTTTTTGTACCAACTTGTTTGACTCCTTGGTATCGTGACTTCCATCAAGTCGTAATACAGCTTTCGATTCCAGTAGCTTTTTTTTGTACCAACTTGTTTGACTCCTTGGTATCGTGACTTCCATCAAGTCGTAATACAGCTTTCGATTCCAGTAGCTTTTTTTTTGTACCAACTTGTTTGACTCCTTGGTATCGTGACTTCCATCAAGTCGTAATACAGCTTTCGATTCCAGTAGCTTTTTTTTTGTACCAACTTGTTTGACTCCTTGGTATCGTGACTTCCATCAAGTCGTAATACAGCTTTCGATTCCAGTAGCTTTTTTTTGTACCAACTTGTTTGCCTCCTTGGTATCGTGACTTCCATCAAGTCGTAATACAGCTTTCGATTCCAGTAGCTTTTTTTTGTACCAACTTGTTTGACTCCTTGGTATCGTGACTTCCATCAAGTCGTAATACAGCTTTCGATTCCAGTAGCTTTTTTTTGTACCAACTTGTTTGACTCCTTGGTATCGTGACTTCCATCAAGTCGTAATACAGCTTTCGATTCCAGTAGCTTTTTTTTTGTACCAACTGGTTTGCCTCCTTGGTATCGTGACTTCCATCAAGTCGTAATACAGCTTTCGATTCCTGTAGCTTTTTTTTTGTACCAACTTGTTTGACTCCTTGGTATCGTGACTTCCATCAAGTCGTAATACAGCTTTCGATTCCAGTAGCTTTTTTTTGTACCAACTTGTTTGACTCCTTGGTATCGTGACTTCCATCAAGTCGTAATACAGCTTTCGATTCCAGTAGCTTTTTTTTGTACCAACTTGTTTGACTCCTTGGTATCGTGACTTCCATCAAGTCGTAATACAGCTTTCGATTCCAGTAGCTTTTTTTTTGTACCAACTTGTTTGACTCCTTGGTATCGTGACTTCCATCAAGTCGTAATACAGCTTTCGATTCCAGTAGCTTTTTTTTTGTACCAACTTGTTTGACTCCTTGGTATCGTGACTTCCATCAAGTCGTAATACAGCTTTCGATTCCAGTAGCTTTTTTTTTGTACCAACTTGTTTGACTCCTTGGTATCGTGACTTCCATCAAGTCGTAATACAGCTTTCGATTCCAGTAGCTTTTTTTTGTACCAACTTGTTTGACTCCTTGGTATCGTGACTTCCATCAAGTCGTAATACAGCTTTCGATTCCTGTAGCTTTTTTTTTGTACCAACTTGTTTGACTCCTTGGTATCGTGACTTCCATCAAGTCGTAATACAGCTTTCGATTCCAGTAGCTTTTTTTTGTACCAACTTGTTTGACTCCTTGGTATCGTGACTTCCATCAAGTCGTAATACAGCTTTCGATTCCAGTAGCTTTTTTTTGTACCAACTTGTTTGACTCCTTGGTATCGTGACTTCCATCAAGTCGTAATACAGCTTTCGATTCCAGTAGCTTTTTTTTGTACCAACTTGTTTGACTCCTTGGTATCGTGACTTCCATCAAGTCGTAATACAGCTTTCGATTCCAGTAGCTTTTTTTTTTGTACCAACTTGTTTGCCTCCTTGGTATCGTGACTTCCATCAAGTCGTAATACAGCTTTCGATTCCTGTAGCTTTTTTTTGTACCAACTTGTTTGACTCCTTGGTATCGTGACTTCCATCAAGTCGTAATACAGCTTTCGATTCCAGTAGCTTTTTTTTGTACCAACTTGTTTGACTCCTTGGTATCGTGACTTCCATCAAGTCGTAATACAGCTTTCGATTCCAGTAGCTTTTTTTTGTACCAACTTGTTTGACTCCTTGGTATCGTGACTTCCATCAAGTCGTAATACAGCTTTCGATTCCAGTAGCTTTTTTTTGTACCAACTTGTTTGACTCCTTGGTATCGTGACTTCCATCAAGTCGTAATACAGCTTTCGATTCCAGTAGCTTTTTTTTTGTACCAACTTGTTTGACTCCTTGGTATCGTGACTTCCATCAAGTCGTAATACAGCTTTCGATTCCAGTAGCTTTTTTTTTGTACCAACTTGTTTGACTCCTTGGTATCGTGACTTCCATCAAGTCGTAATACAGCTTTCGATTCCAGTAGCTTTTTTTTGTACCAACTTGTTTGCCTCCTTGGTATCGTGACTTCCATCAAGTCGTAATACAGCTTTCGATTCCAGTAGCTTTTTTTTGTACCAACTTGTTTGACTCCTTGGTATCGTGACTTCCATCAAGTCGTAATACAGCTTTCGATTCCAGTAGCTTTTTTTTGTACCAACTTGTTTGACTCCTTGGTATCGTGACTTCCATCAAGTCGTAATACAGCTTTCGATTCCAGTAGCTTTTTTTTTGTACCAACTTGTTTGACTCCTTGGTATCGTGACTTCCATCAAGTCGTAATACAGCTTTCGATTCCAGTAGCTTTTTTTTTGTACCAACTTGTTTGACTCCTTGGTATCGTGACTTCCATCAAGTCGTAATACAGCTTTCGATTCCAGTAGCTTTTTTTTTGTACCAACTTGTTTGACTCCTTGGTATCGTGACTTCCATCAAGTCGTAATACAGCTTTCGATTCCAGTAGCTTTTTTTTTGTACCAACTTGTTTGACTCCTTGGTATCGTGACTTCCATCAATTCGTAATACAGCTTTCGATTCCAGTAGCTTTTTTTTGTACCAACTTGTTTGACTCCTTGGTATCGTGACTTCCATCAAGTCGTAATACAGCTTTCGATTCCAGTAGCTTTTTTTTTGTACCAACTTGTTTGACTCCTTGGTATCGTGACTTCCATCAAGTCGTAATACAGCTTTCGATTCCAGTAGCTTTTTTTTTGTACCAACTTGTTTGACTCCTTGGTATCGTGACTTCCATCAAGTCGTAATACAGCTTTCGATTCCAGTAGCTTTTTCTTTGTACCAACTTGTTTGACTCCTTGGTATCGTGACTTCCATCAAGTCGTAATACAGCTTTCGATTCCAGTAGCTTTTTTTTTGTACCAACTTGTTTGACTCCTTGGTATCGTGACTTCCATCAAGTCGTAATACAGCTTTCGAATCCAGTAGCTTTTTTTTTGTACCAACTTGTTTGCCTCCTTGGTATCGTGACTTCCATCAAGTCGTAATACAGCTTTCGATTCCAGTAGCTTTTTTTTGTACCAACTTGTTTGACTCCTTGGTATCGTGACTTCCATCAAGTCGTAATACAGCTTTCGATTCCAGTAGCTTTTTTTTTGTACCAACTTGTTTGACTCCTTGGTATCGTGACTTCCATCAAGTCGTAATACAGCTTTCGATTCCAGTAGCTTTTTTTTTGTACCAACTTGTTTGACTCCTTGGTATCGTGACTTCCATCAAGTCGTAATACAGCTTTCGATTCCAGTAGCTTTTTTTTGTACCAACTTGTTTGACTCCTTGGTATCGTGACTTCCATCAAGTCGTAATACAGCTTTCGATTCCTGTAGCTTTTTTTTTGTACCAACTTGTTTGACTCCTTGGTATCGTGACTTCCATCAAGTCGTAATACAGCTTTCGATTCCAGTAGCTTTTTTTTGTACCAACTTGTTTGACTCCTTGGTATCGTGACTTCCATCAAGTCGTAATACAGCTTTCGATTCCAGTAGCTTTTTTTTGTACCAACTTGTTTGACTCCTTGGTATCGTGACTTCCATCAAGTCGTAATACAGCTTTCGATTCCAGTAGCTTTTTTTTGTACCAACTTGTTTGACTCCTTGGTATCGTGACTTCCATCAAGTCGTAATACAGCTTTCGATTCCAGTAGCTTTTTTTTTTGTACCAACTTGTTTGCCTCCTTGGTATCGTGACTTCCATCAAGTCGTAATACAGCTTTCGATTCCTGTAGCTTTTTTTTGTACCAACTTGTTTGACTCCTTGGTATCGTGACTTCCATCAAGTCGTAATACAGCTTTCGATTCCAGTAGCTTTTTTTTGTACCAACTTGTTTGACTCCTTGGTATCGTGACTTCCATCAAGTCGTAATACAGCTTTCGATTCCAGTAGCTTTTTTTTGTACCAACTTGTTTGACTCCTTGGTATCGTGACTTCCATCAAGTCGTAATACAGCTTTCGATTCCAGTAGCTTTTTTTTGTACCAACTTGTTTGACTCCTTGGTATCGTGACTTCCATCAAGTCGTAATACAGCTTTCGATTCCAGTAGCTTTTTTTTTGTACCAACTTGTTTGACTCCTTGGTATCGTGACTTCCATCAAGTCGTAATACAGCTTTCGATTCCAGTAGCTTTTTTTTTGTACCAACTTGTTTGACTCCTTGGTATCGTGACTTCCATCAAGTCGTAATACAGCTTTCGATTCCAGTAGCTTTTTTTTGTACCAACTTGTTTGCCTCCTTGGTATCGTGACTTCCATCAAGTCGTAATACAGCTTTCGATTCCAGTAGCTTTTTTTTGTACCAACTTGTTTGACTCCTTGGTATCGTGACTTCCATCAAGTCGTAATACAGCTTTCGATTCCAGTAGCTTTTTTTTGTACCAACTTGTTTGACTCCTTGGTATCGTGACTTCCATCAAGTCGTAATACAGCTTTCGATTCCAGTAGCTTTTTTTTTGTACCAACTTGTTTGACTCCTTGGTATCGTGACTTCCATCAAGTCGTAATACAGCTTTCGATTCCAGTAGCTTTTTTTTTGTACCAACTTGTTTGACTCCTTGGTATCGTGACTTCCATCAAGTCGTAATACAGCTTTCGATTCCAGTAGCTTTTTTTTTGTACCAACTTGTTTGACTCCTTGGTATCGTGACTTCCATCAAGTCGTAATACAGCTTTCGATTCCAGTAGCTTTTTTTTTGTACCAACTTGTTTGACTCCTTGGTATCGTGACTTCCATCAATTCGTAATACAGCTTTCGATTCCAGTAGCTTTTTTTTGTACCAACTTGTTTGACTCCTTGGTATCGTGACTTCCATCAAGTCGTAATACAGCTTTCGATTCCAGTAGCTTTTTTTTTGTACCAACTTGTTTGACTCCTTGGTATCGTGACTTCCATCAAGTCGTAATACAGCTTTCGATTCCAGTAGCTTTTTTTTTGTACCAACTTGTTTGACTCCTTGGTATCGTGACTTCCATCAAGTCGTAATACAGCTTTCGATTCCAGTAGCTTTTTCTTTGTACCAACTTGTTTGACTCCTTGGTATCGTGACTTCCATCAAGTCGTAATACAGCTTTCGATTCCAGTAGCTTTTTTTTTGTACCAACTTGTTTGACTCCTTGGTATCGTGACTTCCATCAAGTCGTAATACAGCTTTCGAATCCAGTAGCTTTTTTTTTGTACCAACTTGTTTGCCTCCTTGGTATCGTGACTTCCATCAAGTCGTAATACAGCTTTCGATTCCAGTAGCTTTTTTTTGTACCAACTTGTTTGACTCCTTGGTATCGTGACTTCCATCAAGTCGTAATACAGCTTTCGATTCCAGTAGCTTTTTTTTTGTACCAACTTGTTTGACTCCTTGGTATCGTGACTTCCATCAAGTCGTAATACAGCTTTCGATTCCAGTAGCTTTTTTTTGTACCAACTTGTTTGACTCCTTGGTATCGTGACTTCCATCAAGTCGTAATACAGCTTTCGATTCCAGTAGCTTTTTTTTTGTACCAACTTGTTTGACTCCTTGGTATCGTGACTTCCATCAAGTCGTAATACAGCTTTCGATTCCAGTAGCTTTTTTTTTGTACCAACTTGTTTGACTCCTTGGTATCGTGACTTCCATCAAGTCGTAATACAGCTTTCGATTCCAGTAGCTTTTTTTTTGTACCAACTTGTTTGCCTCCTTGGTATCGTGACTTCCATCAAGTCGTAATACAGCTTTCGATTCCAGTAGCTTTTTTTTGTACCAACTTGTTTGACTCCTTGGTATCGTGACTTCCATCAAGTCGTAATACAGCTTTCGATTCCAGTAGCTTTTTTTTTGTACCAACTTGTTTGACTCCTTGGTATCGTGACTTCCATCAAGTCGTAATACAGCTTTCGATTCCAGTAGCTTTTTTTTGTACCAACTTGTTTGACTCCTTGGTATCGTGACTTCCATCAAGTCGTAATACAGCTTTCGATTCCAGTAGCTTTTTTTTGTACCAACTTGTTTGACTCCTTGGTATCGTGACTTCCATCAAGTCGTAATACAGCTTTCGATTCCAGTAACTTTTTTTTTGTACCAACTTGTTTGACTCCTTGGTATCGTGACTTCCATCAAGTCGTAATACAGCTTTCGATTCCAGTAGCTTTTTTTTTGTACCAACTTGTTTGACTCCTTGGTATCGTGACTTCCATCAAGTCGTAATACAGCTTTCGATTCCAGTAGCTTTTTTTTGTACCAACTTGTTTGCCTCCTTGGTATCGTGACTTCCATCAAGTCGTAATACAGCTTTCGATTCCAGTAGCTTTTTTTTGTACCAACTTGTTTGACTCCTTGGTATCGTGACTTCCATCAAGTCGTAATACAGCTTTCGATTCCAGTAGCTTTTTTTTGTACCAACTTGTTTGCCTCCTTGGTATCGTGACTTCCATCAAGTCGTAATACAGCTTTCGATTCCAGTAGCTTTTTTTTGTACCAACTTGTTTGACTCCTTGGTATCGTGACTTCCATCAAGTCGTAATACAGCTTTCGATTCCAGTAGCTTTTTTTTTGTACCAACTTGTTTGCCTCCTTGGTATCGTGACTTCCATCAAGTCGTAATACAGCTTTCGATTCCAGTAGCTTTTTTTTTGTACCAACTTGTTTGCCTCCTTGGTATCGTGACTTCCATCAAGTCGTAATACAGCTTTCGATTCCAGTTGCTTTTTTTTTGTACCAACTTGTTTGCCTCCTTGGTATCGTGACTTCCATCAAGTCGTAATACAGCTTTCGATTCCAGTAGCTTTTTTTTTGTACCAACTTGTTTGCCTCCTTGGTATCGTGACTTCCATCAAGTCGTAATACAGCTTTCGATTCCAGTAGCTTTTTTTTTGTACCAACTTGTTTGCCTCCTTGGTATCGTGACTTCCATCAAGTCGTAATACAGCTTTCGATTCCAGTAGCTTTTTTTTGTACCAACTTGTTTGCCTCCTTGGTATCGTGACTTCCATCAAGTCGTAATACAGCTTTCGATTCCAGTAGCTTTTTTTTTTGTACCAACTTGTTTGACTCCTTGGTATCGTGACTTCCATCAAGTCGTAATACAGCTTTCGATTCCAGTAGCTTTTTTTTTGTACCAACTTGTTTGACTCCTTGGTATCGTGACTTCCATCAAGTCGTAATACAGCTTTCGATTCCAGTAGCTTTTTTTTTGTACCAACTTGTTTGCCTCCTTGGTATCGTGACTTCCATCAAGTCGTAATACAGCTTTCGATTCCAGTAGCTTTTTTTTGTACCAACTTGTTTGCCTCCTTGGTATCGTGACTTCCATCAAGTCGTAATACAGCTTTCGATTCCAGTAGCTTTTTTTTTTGTACCAACTTGTTTGCCTCCTTGGTATCGTGACTTCCATCAAGTCGTAATACAGCTTTCGATTCCAGTAGCTTTTTTTTGTACCAACTTGTTTGCCTCCTAGGTATCGTGACTTCCATCAAGTCGTAATACAGCTTTCGATTCCAGTAGCTTTTTTTTTGTACCAACTTGTTTGCCTCCTTGGTATCGTGACTTCCATCAAGTCGTAATACAGCTTTCGATTCCAGTAGCTTTTTTTGTACCAACTTGTTTGCCTCCTTGGTATCGTGACTTCCATCAAGTCGTAATACAGCTTTCGATTCCAGTAGCTTTTGTTTGTACCAACTTGTTTGCCTCCTTGGTATCGTGACTTCCATCAAGTCGTAATACATCTTTCGATTCCAGTAGCTTTTTTTTTGTACCAACTTGTTTGACTCCTTGGTATCGTGACTTCCATCAAGTCGTAATACAGCTTTCGATTCCAGTAGCTTTTTTTTTGTACCAACTTGTTTGCCTCCTTGGTATCGTGACTTCCATCAAGTCGTAATACAGCTTTCGATTCCAGTAGCTTTTTTTTTTGTACCAACTTGTTTGCCTCCTTGGTATCGTGACTTCCATCAAGTCGTAATACAGCTTTCGATTCCTGTAGCTTTTTTTTTGTACCAACTTGTTTGACTCCTTGGTATCGTGACTTCCATCAAGTCGTAATACAGCTTTCGATTCCAGTAGCTTTTTTTTGTACCAACTTGTTTGACTCCTTGGTATCGTGACTTCCATCAAGTCGTAATACAGCTTTCGATTCCAGTAGCTTTTTTTTTGTACCAACTTGTTTGACTCCTTGGTATCGTGACTTCCATCAAGTCGTAATACAGCTTTCGATTCCAGTAGCTTTTTTTTTGTACCAACTTGTTTGACTCCTTGGTATCGTGATTCCATCAAGTCGTAATACAGCTTTCGATTCCAGTAGCTTTTTTTTTGTACCAACTTGTTTGACTCCTTGGTATCGTGACTTCCATCAAGTCGTAATACAGCTTTCGATTCCAGTAGCTTTTTTTTTGTACCAACTTGTTTGACTCCTTGGTATCGTGACTTCCATCAAGTCGTAATACAGCTTTCGATTCCAGTAGCTTTTTTTTTGTACCAACTTGTTTGACTCCTTGGTATCGTGACTTCCATCAAGTCGTAATACAGCTTTCGATTCCAGTAGCTTTTTTTTGTACCAACTTGTTTGACTCCTTGGTATCGTGACTTCCATCAAGTCGTAATACAGCTTTCGATTCCAGTAGCTTTTTTTTTGTACCAACTTGTTTGCCTCCTTGGTATCGTGACTTCCATCAAGTCGTAATACAGCTTTCGATTCCAGTAGCTTTTTTTTTGTACCAACTTGTTTGACTCCTTGGTATCGTGACTTCCATCAAGTCGTAATACAGCTTTCGATTCCAGTAGCTTTTTTTTTGTACCAACTTGTTTGACTCCTTGGTATCGTGACTTCCATCAAGTCGTAATACAGCTTTCGATTCCAGTAGCTTTTTTTTTTGTACCAACTTGTTTGACTCCTTGGTATCGTGACTTCCATCAAGTCGTAATACAGCTTTCGATTCCAGTAGCTTTTTTTTTGTACCAACTTGTTTGACTCCTTGGTATCGTGACTTCCATCAAGTCGTAATACAGCTTTCGATTCCAGTAGCTTTTTTTTTGTACCAACTTGTTTGACTCCTTGGTATCGTGACTTCCATCAAGTCGTAATACAGCTTTCGATTCCAGTAGCTTTTTTTTTGTACCAACTTGTTTGCCTCCTTGGTATCGTGACTTCCATCAAGTCGTAATACAGCTTTCGATTCCAGTAGCTTTTTTTTTTGTACCAACTTGTTTGCCTCCTTGGTATCGTGACTTCCATCAAGTCGTAATACAGCTTTCGATTCCTGTAGCTTTTTTTTTGTACCAACTTGTTTGCCTCCTTGGTATCGTGACTTCCATCAAGTCGTAATACAGCTTTCGATTCCAGTAGCTTTTTTTTTGTACCAACTTGTTTGCCTCCTTGGTATCGTGACTTCCATCAAGTCGTAATACAGCTTTCGATTCCAGTAGCTTTTTTTTTTTGTACCAACTTGTTTGCCTCCTTGGTATCGTGACTTCCATCAAGTCGTATTACAGCTTTCGATTCCTGTAGCTTTTTTTTTGTACCAACTTGTTTGACTCCTTGGTATCGTGACTTCCATCAAGTCGTAATACAGCTTTCGATTCCAGTAGCTTTTTTTTGTACCAACTTGTTTGACTCCTTGGTATCGTGACTTCCATCAAGTCGTAATACAGCTTTCGATTCCAGTAGCTTTTTTTTTGTACCAACTTGTTTGACTCCTTGGTATCGTGACTTCCATCAAGTCGTAATACAGCTTTCGATTCCAGTAGCTTTTTTTTTGTACCAACTTGTTTGACTCCTTGGTATCGTGACTTCCATCAAGTCGTAATACAGCTTTCGATTCCAGTAGCTTTTTTTTTTGTACCAACTTGTTTGCCTCCTTGGTATCGTGACTTCCATCAAGTCGTAATACAGCTTTCGATTCCAGTAGCTTTTTTTTTGTACCAACTTGTTTGACTCCTTGGTATCGTGACTTCCATCAAGTCGTAATACAGCTTTCGATTCCAGTAGCTTTTTTTTGTACCAACTTGTTTGACTCCTTGGTATCGTGACTTCCATCAAGTCGTAATACAGCTTTCGATTCCAGTAGCTTTTTTTTTGTACCAACTTGTTTGACTCCTTGGTATCGTGACTTCCATCAAGTCGTAATACAGCTTTCGATTCCAGTAGCTTTTTTTTTGTACCAACTTGTTTGACTCCTTGGTATCGTGACTTCCATCAAGTCGTAATACAGCTTTCGATTCCAGTAGCTTTTTTTTGTACCAACTTGTTTGCCTCCTTGGTATCGTGACTTCCATCAAGTCGTAATACAGCTTTCGATTCCAGTAGCTTTTTTTTGTACCAACTTGTTTGCCTCCTTGGTATCGTGACTTCCATCAAGTCGTAATACAGCTTTCGATTCCAGTAGCTTTTTTTTTGTACCAACTTGTTTGACTCCTTGGTATCGTGACTTCCATCAAGTCGTAATACAGCTTTCGATTCCAGTAGCTTTTTTTTGTACCAACTTGTTTGCCTCCTTGGTATCGTGACTTCCATCAAGTCGTAATACAGCTTTCGATTCCAGTAGCTTTTTTTTTGTACCAACTTGTTTGACTCCTTGGTATCGTGACTTCCATCAAGTCGTAATACAGCTTTCGATTCCAGTAGCTTTTTTTTTGTACCAACTTGTTTGAGTCCTTGGTATCGTGACTTCCATCAAGTCGTAATACAGCTTTCGATTCCAGTAGCTTTTTTTTTGTACCAACTTGTTTGACTCCTTGGTATCGTGACTTCCATCAAGTCGTAATACAGCTTTCGATTCCAGTAGCTTTTTTTTTGTACCAACTTGTTTGCCTCCTTGGTATCGTGACTTCCATCAAGTCGTAATACAGCTTTCGATTCCAGTAGCTTTTTTTTGTACCAACTTGTTTGACTCCTTGGTATCGTGACTTCCATCAAGTCGTAATACAGCTTTCGATTCCAGTAGCTTTTTTTTTGTACCAACTTGTTTGACTCCTTGGTATCGTGACTTCCATCAAGTCGTAATACAGCTTTCGATTCCAGTAGCTTTTTTTTTGTACCAACTTGTTTGCCTCCTTGGTATCGTGACTTCCATCAAGTCGTAATACAGCTTTCGATTCCAGTAGCTTTTTTTTTTGTACCAACTTGTTTGCCTCCTTGGTATCGTGACTTCCATCAAGTCGTAATACAGCTTTCGATTCCAGTAGCTTTTTTTTTGTACCAACTTGTTTGCCTCCTTGGTATCGTGACTTCCATCAAGTCGTAATACAGCTTTCGATTCCAGTAGCTTTTTTTTTGTACCAACTTGTTTGCCTCCTTGGTATCGTGACTTCCATCAAGTCGTAATACAGCTTTCGATTCCAGTAGCTTTTTTTTGTACCAACTTGTTTGCCTCCTTGGTATCGTGACTTCCATCAAGTCGTAATACAGCTTTCGATTCCAGTAGCTTTTTTTTTGTACCAACTTGTTTGACTCCTTGGTATCGTGACTTCCATCAAGTCGTAATACAGCTTTCGATTCCAGTAGCTTTTTTTTTGTACCAACTTGTTTGCCTCCTTGGTATCGTGACTTCCATCAAGTCGTAATACAGCTTTCGATTCCAGTAGCTTTTTTTTTGTACCAACTTGTTTGCCTCCTTGGTATCGTGACTTCCATCAAGTCGTAATACAGCTTTCGATTCCAGTAGCTTTTTTTTTGTACCAACTTGTTTGCCTCCTTGGTATCGTGACTTCCATCAAGTCGTTATACAGCTTTCGATTCCAGTAGCTTTTTTTTGTACCAACTTGTTTGACTCCTTGGTATCGTGACTTCCATCAAGTCGTAATACAGCTTTCGATTCCAGTAGCTTTTTTTTTGTACCAACTTGTTTGCCTCCTTGGTATCGTGACTTCCATCAAGTCGTAATACAGCTTTCGATTCCAGTAGCTTTTTTTTGTACCAACTTGTTTGCCTCCTTGGTATCGTGACTTCCATCAAGTCGTAATACAGCTTTCGATTCCAGTAGCTTTTTTTTTGTACCAACTTGTTTGCCTCCTTGGTATCGTGACTTCCATCAAGTCGTAATACAGCTTTCGATTCCAGTAGCTTTTTTTTTGTACCAACTTGTTTGCCTCCTTGGTATCGTGACTTCCATCAAGTCGTAATACAGCTTTCGATTCCAGTAGCTTTTTTTTTGTACCAACTTGTTTGCCTCCTTGGTATCGTGACTTCCATCAAGTCGTAATACAGCTTTCGATTCCAGTAGCTTTTTTTTTGTACCAACTTGTTTGCCTCCTTGGTATCGTGACTTCCATCAAGTCGTAATACAGCTTTCGATTCCAGTAGCTTTTTTTTTGTACCAACTTGTTTGCCTCCTTGGTATCGTGACTTCCATCAAGTCGTAATACAGCTTTCGATTCCAGTAGCTTTTTTTTTGTACCAACTTGTTTGCCTCCTTGGTATCGTGACTTCCATCAAGTCGTAATACAGCTTTCGATTCCAGTAGCTTTTTTTTTGTACCAACTTGTTTGCCTCCTTGGTATCGTGACTTCCATCAAGTCGTAATACAGCTTTCGATTCCAGTAGCTTTTTTTTTGTACCAACTTGTTTGCCTCCTTGGTATCGTGACTTCCATCAAGTCGTAATACAGCTTTCGATTCCAGTAGCTTTTTTTTTGTACCAACTTGTTTGCCTCCTTGGTATCGTGACTTCCATCAAGTCGTAATACAGCTTTCGATTCCAGTCGCTTTTTTTTTGTACCAACTTGTTTGCCTCCTTGGTATCGTGACTTCCATCAAGTCGTAATACAGCTTTCGATTCCAGTAGCTTTTTTTTTTGTACCAACTTGTTTGCCTCCTTGGTATCGTGACTTCCATCAAGTCGTAATACAGCTTTCGATTCCAGTAGCTTTTTTTTTGTACCAACTTGTTTGCCTCCTTGGTATCGTGACTTCCATCAAGTCGTAATACAGCTTTCGATTCCAGTAGCTTTTTTTTTGTACCAACTTGTTTGCCTCCTTGGTATCGTGACTTCCATCAAGTCGTAATACAGCTTTCGATTCCAGTAGCTTTTTTTTTGTACCAACTTGTTTGCCTCCTTGGTATCGTGACTTCCATCAAGTCGTAATACAGCTTTCGATTCCAGTAGCTTTTTTTTTGTACCAACTTGTTTGCCTCCTTGGTATCGTGACTTCCATCAAGTCGTAATACAGCTTTCGATTCCAGTTGCTTTTTTTTTGTACCAACTTGTTTGCCTCCTTGGTATCGTGACTTCCATCAAGTCGTAATACAGCTTTCGATTCCAGTAGCTTTTTTTTTGTACCAACTTGTTTGCCTCCTTGGTATCGTTACTTCCATCAAGTCGTAATACAGCTTTCGATTCCAGTAGCTTTTTTTTTGTACCAACTTGTTTGCCTCCTTGGTATCGTGACTTCCATCAAGTCGTAATACAGCTTTCGATTCCAGTAGCTTTTTTTTTGTACCAACTTGTTTGCCTCCTTGGTATCGTGACTTCCATCAAGTCGTAATACAGCTTTCGATTCCAGTAGCTTTTTTTTTGTACCAACTTGTTTGCCTCCTTGGTATCGTGACTTCCATCAAGTCGTAATACAGCTTTCGATTCCAGTAGCTTTTTTTTTTGTACCAACTTGTTTGCCTCCTTGGTATCGTGACTTCCATCAAGTCGTAATACAGCTTTCGATTCCAGTAGCTTTTTTTTGTACCAACTTGTTTGACTCCTTGGTATCGTGACTTCCATCAAGTCGTAATACAGCTTTCGATTCCAGTAGCTTTTTTTTTGTACCAACTTGTTTGCCTCCTTGGTATCGTGACTTCCATCAAGTCGTAATACAGCTTTCGATTCCAGTAGCTTTTTTTTTGTACCAACTTGTTTGCCTCCTTGGTATCGTGACTTCCATCAAGTCGTAATACAGCTTTCGATTCCAGTAGCTTTTTTTTTGTACCAACTTGTTTGCCTCCTTGGTATCGTGACTTCCATCAAGTCGTAATACAGCTTTCGATTCCAGTAGCTTTTTTTTTGTACCAACTTGTTTGCCTCCTTGGTATCGTGACTTCCATCAAGTCGTAATACAGCTTTCGATTCCAGTAGCTTTTTTTTTGTACCAACTTGTTTGCCTCCTTGGTATCGTGACTTCCATCAAGTCGTAATACAGCTTTCGATTCCAGTAGCTTTTTTTTTGTACCAACTTGTTTGCCTCCTTGGTATCGTGACTTCCATCAAGTCGTAATACAGCTTTCGATTCCAGTAGCTTTTTTTTTGTACCAACTTGTTTGCCTCCTTGGTATCGTGACTTCCATCAAGTCGTAATACAGCTTTCGATTCCAGTAGCTTTTTTTTTGTACCAACTTGTTTGCCTCCTTGGTATCGTGACTTCCATCAAGTCGTAATACAGCTTTCGATTCCAGTAGCTTTTTTTTTGTACCAACTTGTTTGCCTCCTTGGTATCGTGACTTCCATCAAGTCGTAATACAGCTTTCGATTCCAGTAGCTTTTTTTTGTACCAACTTGTTTGACTCCTTGGTATCGTGACTTCCATCAAGTCGTAATACAGCTTTCGATTCCAGTAGCTTTTTTTTGTACCAACTTGTTTGCCTCCTTGGTATCGTGACTTCCATCAAGTCGTAATACAGCTTTCGATTCCAGTAGCTTTTTTTTTGTACCAACTTGTTTGCCTCCTTGGTATCGTGACTTCCATCAAGTCGTAATACAGCTTTCGATTCCAGTAGCTTTTTTTTTGTACCAACTTGTTTGCCTCCTTGGTATCGTGACTTCCATCAAGTCGTAATACAGCTTTCGATTCCAGTAGCTTTTTTTTGAACCAACTTGTTTGACTCCTTGGTATCGTGACTTCCATCAAGTCGTAATACAGCTTTCGATTCCAGTAGCTTTTTTTTTGTACCAACTTGTTTGCCTCCTTGGTATCGTGACTTCCATCAAGTCGTAATACAGCTTTCGATTCCAGTAGCATTTTTTTTGTACCAACTTGTTTGCCTCCTTGGTATCGTGACTTCCATCAAGTCGTAATACAGCTTTCGATTCCAGTAGCTTTTTTTTTTGTACCAACTTGTTTGCCTCCTTGGTATCGTGACTTCCATCAAGTCGTAATACAGCTTTCGATTCCAGTAGCTTTTTTTTTGTACCAACTTGTTTGCCTCCTTGGTATCGTGACTTCCATCAAGTCGTAATACAGCTTTCGATTCCAGTAGCTTTTTTTTGTACCAACTTGTTTGCCTCCTTGGTATCGTGACTTCCATCAAGTCGTAATACAGCTTTCGATTCCAGTAGCTTTTTTTTTGTACCAACTTGTTTGCCTCCTTGGTATCGTGACTTCCATCAAGTCGTAATACAGCTTTCGATTCCAGTAGCTTTTTTTTTGTACCAACTTGTTTGCCTCCTTGGTATCGTGACTTCCATCAAGTCGTAATACAGCTTTCGATTCTAGTAGCTTTTTTTTTTTGTACCAACTTGTTTGCCTCCTTGGTATCGTGACTTCCATCAAGTCGTAATACAGCTTTCGATTCCAGTAGCTTTTTTTTTGTACCAACTTTTTTGCCTCCTTGGTATCGTGACTTCCATCAAGTCGTAATACAGCTTTCGATTCCAGTAGCTTTTTTTTGTACCAACTTGTTTGCCTCCTTGGTATCGTGACTTCCATCAAGTCGTAATACAGCTTTCGATTCCAGTAGCTTTTTTTTTGTACCAACTTGTTTGTCTCCTTGGTATCGTGACTTCCATAAAGTCGTAATACAGCTTTCGATTCCAGTAGCTTTTTTTTGTACCAACTTGTTTGCCTCCTTGGTATCGTGACTTCCATCAAGTCGTAATACAGCTTTCGATTCCAGTAGCTTTTTTTTTGTACCAACTTGTTTGCCTCCTTGGTATCGTGACTTCCATCAAGTCGTAATACAGCTTTCGATTCCAGTAGCTTTTTTTTGTACCAACTTGTTTGACTCCTTGGTATCGTGACTTCCATCAAGTCGTAATACAGCTTTCGATTCCAGTAGCTTTTTTTTTGTACCAACTTGTTTGCCTCCTTGGTATCGTGACTTCCATCAAGTCGTAATACAGCTTTCGATTCCAGTAGCTTTTTTTTTGTACCAACTTGTTTGCCTCCTTGGTATCGTGACTTCCATCAAGTCGTAATACAGCTTTCGATTCCAGTAGCTTTTTTTTTGTACCAACTTGTTTGCCTCCTTGGTATCGTGACTTCCATCAAGTCGTAATACAGCTTTCGATTCCAGTAGCTTTTTTTTTTGTACCAACTTGTTTGCCTCCTTGGTATCGTGACTTCCATCAAGTCGTAATACAGCTTTCGATTCCAGTAGCTTTTTTTTTGTACCAACTTGTTTGCCTCCTTGGTATCGTGACTTCCATCAAGTCGTAATACAGCTTTCGATTCCAGTAGCTTTTTTTTGTACCAACTTGTTTGCCTCCTTGGTATCGTGACTTCCATCAAGTCGTAATACAGCTTTCGATTCCAGTAGCTTTTTTTTTGTACCAACTTGTTTGCCTCCTTGGTATCGTGACTTCCATAAAGTCGTAATACAGCTTTCGATTCCAGTAGCTTTTTTTTGTACCAACTTGTTTGCCTCCTTGGTATCGTGACTTCCATCAAGTCGTAATACAGCTTTCGATTCCAGTAGCTTTTTTTTGTACCAACTTGTTTGCCTCCTTGGTATCGTGACTTCCATCAAGTCGTAATACAGCTTTCGATTCCAGTAGCTTTTTTTGTACCAACTTGTTTGCCTCCTTGGTATCGTGACTTCCATCAAGTCGTAATACAGCTTTCGATTCCAGTAGCTTTTTTTTTTTGTACCAACTTGTTTGCCTCCTTGGTATCGTGACTTCCATCAAGTCGTAATACAGCTTTCGATTCCAGTAGCTTTTTTTTGTACCAACTTGTTTGCCTCCTTGGTATCGTGACTTCCATCAAGTCGTAATACAGCTTTCGATTCCAGTAGCTTTTTTTTTGTACCAACTTGTTTGCCTCCTTGGTATCGTGACTTCCATCAAGTCGTAATACAGCTTTCGATTCCAGTAGCTTTTTTTTTGTACCAACTTGTTTGACTCCTTGGTATCGTGACTTCCATCAAGTCGTAATACAGCTTTCGATTCCAGTAGCTTTTTTTTTGTACCAACTTGTTTGCCTCCTTGGTATCGTGACTTCCATCAAGTCGTAATACAGCTTTCGATTCCAGTAGCTTTTTTTTGTACCAACTTGTTTGCCTCCTTGGTATCGTGACTTCCATCAAGTCGTAATACAGCTTTCGATTCCAGTAGCTTTTTTTTTGTACCAACTTGTTTGCCTCCTTGGTATCGTGACTTCCATCAAGTCGTAATACAGCTTTCGATTCCAGTAGCTTTTTTTTTGTACCAACTTGTTTGCCTCCTTGGTATCGTGACTTCCATCAAGTCGTAATACAGCTTTCGATTCCAGTAGCTTTTTTTTTGTACCAACTTGTTTGCCTCCTTGGTATCGTGACTTCCATCAAGTCGTAATACAGCTTTCGATTCCAGTAGCTTTTTTTTTGTACCAACTTGTTTGCCTCCTTGGTATCGTGACTTCCATCAAGTCGTAATACAGCTTTCGATTCCAGTAGCTTTTTTTTTGTACCAACTTGTTTGCCTCCTTGGTATCGTGACTTCCATCAAGTCGTAATACAGCTTTCGATTCCAGTAGCTTTTTTTTGTACCAACTTGTTTGCCTCCTTGGTATCGTGACTTCCATCAAGTCGTAATACAGCTTTCGATTCCAGTAGCTTTTTTTTTGTACCAACTTGTTTGCCTCCTTGGTATCGTGACTTCCATCAAGTCGTAATACAGCTTTCGATTCCAGTAGCTTTTTTTTTGTACCAACTTGTTTGCCTCCTTGGTATCGTGACTTCCATCAAGTCGTAATACAGCTTTCGATTCCAGTAGCTTTTTTTTTGTACCAACTTGTTTGCCTCCTTGGTATCGTGACTTCCATCAAGTCGTAATACAGCTTTCGATTCCAGTAGCTTTTTTTTTGTACCAACTTGTTTGCCTCCTTGGTATCGTGACTTCCATCAAGTCGTAATACAGCTTTCGATTCCAGTAGCTTTTTTTTTGTACCAACTTGTTTGCCTCCTTGGTATCGTGACTTCCATCAAGTCGTAATACAGCTTTCGATTCCAGTAGCTTTTTTTTTGTACCAACTTGTTTGCCTCCTTGGTATCGTGACTTCCATCAAGTCGTAATACAGCTTTCGATTCCAGTAGCTTTTTTTTTGTACCAACTTGTTTGCCTCCTTGGTATCGTGACTTCCATCAAGTCGTAATACAGCTTTCGATTCCAGTAGCTTTTTTTTTGTACCAACTTGTTTGCCTCCTTGCTATCGTGACTTCCATCAAGTCGTAATACAGCTTTCGATTCCAGTAGCTTTTTTTTTGTACCAACTTGTTTGCCTCCTTGGTATCGTGACTTCCATCAAGTCGTAATACAGCTTTCGATTCCAGTAGCTTTTTTTTGTACCAACTTGTTTGCCTCCTTGGTATCGTGACTTCCATCAAGTCGTAATACAGCTTTCGATTCCAGTAGCTTTTTTTTTGTACCAACTTGTTTGCCTCCTTGGTATCGTGACTTCCATCAAGTCGTAATACAGCTTTCGATTCCAGTAGCTTTTTTTTTGTACCAACTTGTTTGCCTCCTTGGTATCGTGACTTCCATCAAGTCGTAATACAGCTTTCGATTCCAGTAGCTTTTTTTTTGTACCAACTTGTTTGCCTCCTTGGTATCTTGACTTCCATCAAGTCGTAATACAGCTTTCGATTCCAGTAGCTTTTTTTTTTGTACCAACTTGTTTGCCTCCTTGGTATCGTGACTTCCATCAAGTCGTAATACAGCTTTCGATTCCAGTAGCTTTTTTTTTGTACCAACTTGTTTGCCTCCTTGGTATCGTGACTTCCATCAAGTCGTAATACAGCTTTCGATTCCAGTAGCTTTTTTTTGTACCAACTTGTTTGCCTCCTTGGTATCGTGACTTCCATCAAGTCGTAATACAGCTTTCGATTCCAGTAGCTTTTTTTTTGTACCAACTTGTTTGCCTCCTTGGTATCGTGACTTCCATAAAGTCGTAATACAGCTTTCGATTCCAGTAGCTTTTTTTTGTACCAACTTGTTTGCCTCCTTGGTATCGTGACTTCCATCAATTCGTAATACAGCTGTCGATTCCAGTAGCTTTTTTTTGTACCAACTTGTTTGCCTCCTTGGTATCGTGACTTCCATCAAGTCGTAATACAGCTTTCGATTCCAGTAGCTTTTTTTTGTACCAACTTGTTTGCCTCCTTGGTATCGTGACTTCCATCAAGTCGTAATACAGCTTTCGATTCCAGTAGCTTTTTTTTTTGTACCAACTTGTTTGCCTCCTTGGTATCGTGACTTCCATCAAGTCGTAATACAGCTTTCGATTCCAGTAGCTTTTTTTTTGTACCAACTTGTTTGCCTCTAAGGTATCGTGACTTCGCTCAAGTCGTAATACAGCTTTCGATTCCAGTAGCTTTTTTTTTGTACCAACTTGTTTGCCTCCTTGGTATCGTGACTTCCATCAAGTCGTAATACAGCTTTCGATTCCAGTAGCTTTTTTTTTGTACCAACTTGTTTGCCTCCTTGGTATCGTGACTTCCATCAAGTCGTAATACAGCTTTCGATTCCAGTAGCTTTTTTTTTGTACCAACTTGTTTTCCTCCTTGTTATCGTGACTTCCATCAAGTCGTAATACAGCTTTCGATTCCAGTAGCTTTTTTTTGTACCAACTTGTTTGCCTCCTTGGTATCGTGACTTCCATCAAGTCGTAATACAGCTTTCGATTCCAGTAGCTTTTTTTTTGTACCAACTTGTTTGCCTCCTTGGTATCGTGACTTCCATAAAGTCGTAATACAGCTTTCGATTCCAGTAGCTTTTTTTTTGTACCAACTTGTTTGCCTCCTTGGTATCGTGACTTCCATCAAGTCGTAATACAGCTTTCGATTCCAGTAGCTTTTTTTTGTACCAACTTGTTTGCCTCCTTGGTATCGTGACTTCCATCAAGTCGTAATACAGCTTTCGATTCCAGTAGCTTTTTTTTGTACCAACTTGTTTGCCTCCTTGGTATCGTGACTTCCATCAAGTCGTAATACAGCTTTCGATTCCAGTAGCTTTTTTTTTGTACCAACTTGTTTGCCTCCTTGGTATCGTGACTTCCATCAAGTCGTAATACAGCTTTCGATTCCAGTAGCGTTTTTTTTGTACCAACTTGTTTGCCTCCTTGGTATCGTGACTTCCATCAAGTCGTAATACAGCTTTCGATTCCAGTAGCTTTTTTTTTGTACCAACTTGTTTGCCTCCTTGGTATCGTGACTTCCATCAAGTCGTAATACAGCTTTCGATTCCAGTAGCTTTTTTTTTGTACCAACTTGTTTGACTCCTTGGTATCGTGACTTCCATCAAGTCGTAATACAGCTTTCGATTCCAGTAGCTTTTTTTTTGTACCAACTTGTTTGCCTCCTTGGTATCGTGACTTCCATCAAGTCGTAATACAGCTTTCGATTCCAGTAGCTTTTTTTTTGTACCAACTTGTTTGCCTCCTTGGTATCGTGACTTCCATCAAGTCGTAATACAGCTTTCGATTCCAGTAGCTTTTTTTTTGTACCAACTTGTTTGCCTCCTTGGTATCGTGACTTCCATCAAGTCGTAATACAGCTTTCGATTCCAGTAGCTTTTTTTTTGTACCAACTTGTTTGCCTCCTTGGTATCGTGACTTCCATCAAGTCGTAATACAGCTTTCGATTCCAGTAGCTTTTTTTTTGTACCAACTTGTTTGCCTCCTTGGTATCGTGACTTCCATCAAGTCGTAATACAGCTTTCGATTCCAGTAGCTTTTTTTTTTTGTACCAACTTGTTTGACTCCTTGGTATCGTGACTTCCATCAAGTCGTAATAACGCTTTCGATTCCAGTAGCTTTTTTTTGTACCAACTTGTTTGACTCCTTGGTATCGTGACTTCCATCAAGTCGTAATACAGCTTTCGATTCCAGTAGCTTTTTTTTGTACCAACTTGTTTGACTCCTTGGTATCGTGACTTCCATCAAGTCGTAATACAGCTTTCGATTCCAGTAGCTTTTTTTTGTACCAACTTGTTTGACTCCTTGGTATCGTGACTTCCATCAAGTCGTAATACAGCTTTCGATTCCAGTAGCTTTTTTTTTGTACCAACTTGTTTGACTCCTTGGTATCGTGACTTCCATCAAGTCGTAATACAGCTTTCGATTCCAGTAGCTTTTTTTTTGTACCAACTTCTTTGCCTCCTTGGTATCGTGACTTCCATCAAGTCGTAATACAGCTTTCGATTCCAGTAGCTTTTTTTTTGTACCAACTTGTTTGCCTCCTTGGTATCGTGACTTCCATCAAGTCGTAATACAGCTTTCGATTCCAGTAGCTTTTTTTTTGTACCAACTTGTTTGCCTCCTTGGTATCGTGACTTCCATCAAGTCGTAATACAGCTTTCGATTCCAGTAGCTTTTTTTTTGTACCAACTTGTTTGCCTCCTTGGTATCGTGACTTCCATCAAGTCGTAATACAGCTTTCGATTCCAGTAGCTTTTTTTTTGTACCAACTTGTTTGCCTCCTTGGTATCGTGACTTCCATCAAGTCGTAATACAGCTTTCGATTCCAGTAGCTTTTTTTTTGTACCAACTTGTTTGCCTCCTTGGTATCGTGACTTCCATCAAGTCGTAATACAGCTTTCGATTCCAGTAGCTTTTTTTTTGTACCAACTTGTTTGCCTCCTTGGTATCGTGACTTCCATCAAGTCGTAATACAGCTTTCGATTCCAGTAGCTTTTTTTTTGTACCAACTTGTTTGACTCCTTGGTATCGTGACTTCCATCAAGTCGTAATACAGCTTTCGATTCCAGTAGCTTTTTTTTTGTACCAACTTGTTTGCCTCCTTGGTATCGTGACTTCCATCAAGTCGTAATACAGCTTTCGATTCCAGTAGCTTTTTTTTTGTACCAACTTGTTTGCCTCCTTGGTATCGTGACTTCCATCAAGTCGTAATACAGCTTTCGATTCCAGTAGCTTTTTTTTTGTACCAACTTGTTTGCCTCCTTGGTATCGTGACTTCCATCAAGTCGTAATACAGCTTTCGATTCCAGTAGCTTTTTTTTTGTACCAACTTGTTTGACTCCTTGGTATCGTGACTTCCATCAAGTCGTAATACAGCTTTCGATTCCAGTAGCTTTTTTTTTGTACCAACTTGTTTGACTCCTTGGTATCGTGACTTCCATCAAGTCGTAATACAGCTTTCGATTCCAGTAGCTTTTTTTTTGTACCAACTTGTTTGCCTCCTTGGTATCGTGACTTCCATCAAGTCGTAATACAGCTTTCGATTCCAGTAGCTTTTTTTTGTACCAACTTGTTTGCCTCCTTGGTATCGTGACTTCCATCAAGTCGTAATACAGCTTTCGATTCCAGTAGCTTTTTTTTGTACCAACTTGTTTGCCTCCTTGGTATCGTGACTTCCATCAAGTCGTAATACAGCTTTCGATTCCAGTAGCTTTTTTTTTGTACCAACTTGTTTGCCTCCTTGGTATCGTGACTTCCATCAAGTCGTAATACAGCTTTCGATTCCAGTAGCTTTTTTTTTGTACCAACTTGTTTGCCTCCTTGGTATCGTGACTTCCATCAAGTCGTAATACAGCTTTCGATTCCAGTAGCTTTTTTTTTGTACCAACTTGTTTGACTCCTTGGTATCGTGACTTCCATCAAGTCGTAATACAGCTTTCGATTCCAGTAGCTTTTTTTTGTACCAACTTGTTTGACTCCTTGGTATCGTGACTTCCATCAAGTCGTAATACAGCTTTCGATTCCAGTAGCTTTTTTTTGTACCAACTTGTTTGACTCCTTGGTATCGTGACTTCCATCAAGTCGTAATACAGCTTTCGATTCCAGTAGCTTTTTTTTGTACCAACTTGTTTGCCTCCTTGGTATCGTGACTTCCATCAAGTCGTAATACAGCTTTCGATTCCAGTAGCTTTTTTTTGTACCAACTTGTTTGCCTCCTTGGTATCGTGACTTCCATCAAGTCGTAATACAGCTTTCGATTCCAGTAGCTTTTTTTTGTACCAACTTGTTTGCCTCCTTAGTATCGTGACTTCCATCAAGTCGTAATACAGCTTTCGATTCCAGTAGCTTTTTTTTGTACCAACTTGTTTGCCTCCTTGGTATCGTGACTTCCATCAAGTCGTAATACAGCTTTCGATTCCAGTAGCTTTTTTTTGTACCAACTTGTTTGCCTCCTTGGTATCGTGACTTCCATCAAGTCGTAATACAGCTTTCGATTCCAGTAGCTTTTTTTTTGTACCAACTTGTTTACCTCCTTGGTATCGTGACTTCCATCAAGTCGTAATACAGCTTTCGATTCCAGTAGCTTTTTTTTTGTACCAACTTGTTTGCCTCCTTGGTATCGTGACTTCCATCAAGTCGTAATACAGCTTTCGATTCCAGTAGCTTTTTTTTTGTACCAACTTGTTTGCCTCCTTGGTATCGTGACTTCCATCAAGTCGTAATACAGCTTTCGATTCCAGTAGCTTTTTTTTTGTACCAACTTGTTTGACTCCTTGGTATCGTGACTTCCATCAAGTCGTAATACAGCTTTCGATTCCAGTAGCTTTTTTTTGTACCAACTTGTTTGCCTCCTTGGTATCGTGACTTCCATCAAGTCGTAATACAGCTTTCGATTCCAGTAGCTTTTTTTTTGTACCAACTTGTTTGCCTCCTTGGTATCGTGACTTCCATCAAGTCGTAATACAGCTTTCGATTCCAGTAGCTTTTTTTTTGTACCAACTTGTTTGCCTCCTTGGTATCGTGACTTCCATCAAGTCGTAATACAGCTTTCGATTCCAGTAGCTTTTTTTTTGTACCAACTTGTTTGACTCCTTGGTATCGTGACTTCCATCAAGTCGTAATACAGCTTTCGATTCCAGTAGCTTTTTTTTTGTACCAACTTGTTTGCCTCCTTGGTATCGTGACTTCCATCAAGTCGTAATACAGCTTTCGATTCCAGTAGCTTTTTTTTTGTACCAACTTGTTTGCCTCCTTGGTATCGTGACTTCCATCAAGTCGTAATACACTTTTCGATTCCAGTAGCTTTTTTTTTGTACCAACTTGTTTGCCTCCTTGGTATCGTGACTTCCATCAAGTCGTAATACAGCTTTCGATTCCAGTAGCTTTTTTTTTGTACCAACTTGTTTGACTCCTTGGTATCGTGACTTCCATCAAGTCGTAATACAGCTTTCGATTCCAGTAGCTTTTTTTTGTACCAACTTGTTTGACTCCTTGGTATCGTGACTTCCATCAAGTCGTAATACAGCTTTCGATTCCAGTAGCTTTTTTTTGTACCAACTTGTTTGACTCCTTGGTATCGTGACTTCCATCAAGTCGTAATACAGCTTTCGATTCCAGTAGCTTTTTTTTGTACCAACTTGTTTGACTCCTTGGTATCGTGACTTCCATCAAGTCGTAATACAGCTTTCGATTCCAGTAGCTTTTTTTTGTACCAACTTGTTTGCCTCCTTGGTATCGTGACTTCCATCAAGTCGTAATACAGCTTTCGATTCCAGTAGCTTTTTTTTGTACCAACTTGTTTGCCTCCTTGGTATCGTGACTTCCATCAAGTCGTAATACAGCTTTCGATTCCAGTAGCTTTTTTTTTGTACCAACTTGTTTGCCTCCTTGGTATCGTGACTTCCATCAAGTCGTAATACAGCTTTCGATTCCAGTAGCTTTTTTTTTGTACCAACTTGTTTGCCTCCTTGGTATCGTGACTTCCATCAAGTCGTAATACAGCTTTCGATTCCAGTAGCTTTTTTTTTGTACCAACTTGTTTGCCTCCTTGGTATCGTGACTTCCATCAAGTCGTAATACAGCTTTCGATTCCAGTAGCTTTTTTTTTGTACCAACTTGTTTGCCTCCTTGGTATCGTGACTTCCATCAAGTCGTAATACAGCTTTCGATTCCAGTAGCTTTTTTTTTGTACCAACTTGTTTGCCTCCTTGGTATCGTGACTTCCATCAAGTCGTAATACAGCTTTCGATTCCAGTAGCTTTTTTTTTGTACCAACTTGTTTGCCTCCTTGGTATCGTGACTTCCATCAAGTCGTAATACAGCTTTCGATTCCAGTAGCTTTTTTTTTGTACCAACTTGTTTGACTCCTTGGTATCGTGACTTCCATCAAGTCGTAATACAGCTTTCGATTCCAGTAGCTTTTTTTTTGTACCAACTTGTTTGCCTCCTTGGTATCGTGACTTCCATCAAGTCGTAATACAGCTTTCGATTCCAGTAGCTTTTTTTTTGTACCAACTTGTTTGCCTCCTTGGTATCGTGACTTCCATCAAGTCGTAATACAGCTTTCGATTCCAGTAGCTTTTTTTTGTACCAAATTGTTTGACTCCTTGGTATCGTGACTTCCATCAAGTCGTAATACAGCTTTCGATTCCAGTAGCTTTTTTTTGTACCAACTTGTTTGACTCCTTGGTATCGTTACTTCCATCAAGTCGTAATACAGCTTTCGATTCCAGTAGCTTTTTTTTTGTACCAACTTGTTTGCCTCCTTGGTATCGTGACTTCCATCAAGTCGTAATACAGCTTTCGATTCCAGTAGCTTTTTTTTGTACCAACTTGTTTGACTCCTTGGTATCGTGACTTCCATCAAGTCGTAATACAGCTTTCGATTCCAGTAGCTTTTTTTTTGTACCAACTTGTTTGCCTCCTTGGTATCGTGACTTCCATCAAGTCGTAATACAGCTTTCGATTCCAGTAGCTTTTTTTTTGTACCAACTTGTTTGACTCCTTGGTATCGTGACTTCCATCAAGTCGTAATACAGCTTTCGATTCCAGTAGCTTTTTTTTGTACCAACTTGTTTGACTCCTTGGTATCGTGACTTCCATCAAGTCGTAATACAGCTTTCGATTCCAGTAGCTTTTTTTTGTACCAACTTGTTTGACTCCTTGGTATCGTGACTTCCATCAAGTCGTAATACAGCTTTCGATTCCAGTAGCTTTTTTTTGTACCAACTTGTTTGACTCCTTGGTATCGTGACTTCCATCAAGTCGTAATACAGCTTTCGATTCCAGTAGCTTTTTTTTGTACCAACTTGTTTGACTCCTTGGTATCGTGACTTCCATCAAGTCGTAATACAGCTTTCGATTCCAGTAGCTTTTTTTTTGTACCAACTTGTTTGACTCCTTGGTATCGTTACTTCCATCAAGTCGTAATACAGCTTTCGATTCCAGTAGCTTTTTTTTGTACCAACTTGTTTGCCTCCTTGGTATCGTGACTTCCATCAAGTCGTAATACAGCTTTCGATTCCAGTAGCTTTTTTTTGTACCAACTTGTTTGACTCCTTGGTATCGTGACTTCCATCAAGTCGTAATACAGCTTTGGATTCCAGTAGCTTTTTTTTGTACCAACTTGTTTGCCTCCTTGGTATCGTGACTTCCATCAAGTCGTAATACAGCTTTCGATTCCAGTAGCTTTTTTTTTGTACCAACTTGTTTGCCTCCTTGGTATCGTGACTTCCATCAAGTCGTAATACAGCTTTCGATTCCAGTAGCTTTTTTTTTGTACCAACTTGTTTGCCTCCTTGGTATCGTGACTTCCATCAAGTCGTAATACAGCTTTCGATTCCAGTAGCTTTTTTTTTTGTACCAACTTGTTTGCCTCCTTGGTATCGTGACTTCCATCAAGTCGTAATACAGCTTTCGATTCCAGTAGCTTTTTTTTTGTACCAACTTGTTTGCCTCCTTGGTATCGTGACTTCCATCAAGTCGTAATACAGCTTTCGATTCCAGTAGCTTTTTTTTTGTACCAACTTGTTTGCCTCCTTGGTATCGTGACTTCCATCAAGTCGTAATACAGCTTTCGATTCCAGTAGCTTTTTTTTTGTACCAACTTGTTTGACTCCTTGGTATCGTGACTTCCATCAAGTCGTAATACAGCTTTCGATTCCAGTAGCTTTTTTTTTGTACCAACTTGTTTGCCTCCTTGGTATCGTGACTTCCATCAAGTCGTAATACAGCTTTCGATTCCAGTAGCTTTTTTTTTGTACCAACTTGTTTGCCTCCTTGGTATCGTGACTTCCATCAAGTCGTAATACAGCTTTCGATTCCAGTAGCTTTTTTTTGTACCAAATTGTTTGACTCCTTGGTATCGTGACTTCCATCAAGTCGTAATACAGCTTTCGATTCCAGTAGCTTTTTTTTGTACCAACTTGTTTGACTCCTTGGTATCGTTACTTCCATCAAGTCGTAATACAGCTTTCGATTCCAGTAGCTTTTTTTTTGTACCAACTTGTTTGCCTCCTTGGTATCGTGACTTCCATCAAGTCGTAATACAGCTTTCGATTCCAGTAGCTTTTTTTTGTACCAACTTGTTTGACTCCTTGGTATCGTGACTTCCATCAAGTCGTAATACAGCTTTCGATTCCAGTAGCTTTTTTTTTGTACCAACTTGTTTGCCTCCTTGGTATCGTGACTTCCATCAAGTCGTAATACAGCTTTCGATTCCAGTAGCTTTTTTTTTGTACCAACTTGTTTGACTCCTTGGTATCGTGACTTCCATCAAGTCGTAATACAGCTTTCGATTCCAGTAGCTTTTTTTTGTACCAACTTGTTTGACTCCTTGGTATCGTGACTTCCATCAAGTCGTAATACAGCTTTCGATTCCAGTAGCTTTTTTTTGTACCAACTTGTTTGACTCCTTGGTATCGTGACTTCCATCAAGTCGTAATACAGCTTTCGATTCCAGTAGCTTTTTTTTGTACCAACTTGTTTGACTCCTTGGTATCGTGACTTCCATCAAGTCGTAATACAGCTTTCGATTCCAGTAGCTTTTTTTTGTACCAACTTGTTTGACTCCTTGGTATCGTGACTTCCATCAAGTCGTAATACAGCTTTCGATTCCAGTAGCTTTTTTTTTGTACCAACTTGTTTGACTCCTTGGTATCGTTACTTCCATCAAGTCGTAATACAGCTTTCGATTCCAGTAGCTTTTTTTTGTACCAACTTGTTTGCCTCCTTGGTATCGTGACTTCCATCAAGTCGTAATACAGCTTTCGATTCCAGTAGCTTTTTTTTGTACCAACTTGTTTGACTCCTTGGTATCGTGACTTCCATCAAGTCGTAATACAGCTTTGGATTCCAGTAGCTTTTTTTTGTACCAACTTGTTTGCCTCCTTGGTATCGTGACTTCCATCAAGTCGTAATACAGCTTTCGATTCCAGTAGCTTTTTTTTTGTACCAACTTGTTTGCCTCCTTGGTATCGTGACTTCCATCAAGTCGTAATACAGCTTTCGATTCCAGTAGCTTTTTTTTTGTACCAACTTGTTTGCCTCCTTGGTATCGTGACTTCCATCAAGTCGTAATACAGCTTTCGATTCCAGTAGCTTTTTTTTTTGTACCAACTTGTTTGCCTCCTTGGTATCGTGACTTCCATCAAGTCGTAATACAGCTTTCGATTCCAGTAGCTTTTTTTTTGTACCAACTTGTTTGCCTCCTTGGTATCGTGACTTCCATCAAGTCGTAATACAGCTTTCGATTCCAGTAGCTTTTTTTTTGTACCAACTTGTTTGCCTCCTTGGTATCGTGACTTCCATCAAGTCGTAATACAGCTTTCGATTCCAGTAGCTTTTTTTTTGTACCAACTTGTTTGACTCCTTGGTATCGTGACTTCCATCAAGTCGTAATACAGCTTTCGATTCCAGTAGCTTTTTTTTGTACCAACTTGTTTGCCTCCTTGGTATCGTGACTTCCATCAAGTCGTAATACAGCTTTCGATTCCAGTAGCTTTTTTTTTGTACCAACTTGTTTGCCTCCTTGGTATCGTGACTTCCATCAAGTCGTAATACAGCTTTCGATTCCAGTAGCTTTTTTTTTGTACCAACTTGTTTGCCTCCTTGGTATCGTGACTTCCATCAAGTCGTAATACAGCTTTCGATTCCAGTAGCTTTTTTTTTGTACCAACTTGTTTTCCTCCTTGTTATCGTGACTTCCATCAAGTCGTAATACAGCTTTCGATTCCAGTAGCTTTTTTTTGTACCAACTTGTTTGCCTCCTTGGTATCGTGACTTCCATCAAGTCGTAATACAGCTTTCGATTCCAGTAGCTTTTTTTTTGTACCAACTTGTTTGCCTCCTTGGTATCGTGACTTCCATAAAGTCGTAATACAGCTTTCGATTCCAGTAGCTTTTTTTTTGTACCAACTTGTTTGCCTCCTTGGTATCGTGACTTCCATCAAGTCGTAATACAGCTTTCGATTCCAGTAGCTTTTTTTTGTACCAACTTGTTTGCCTCCTTGGTATCGTGACTTCCATCAAGTCGTAATACAGCTTTCGATTCCAGTAGCTTTTTTTTGTACCAACTTGTTTGCCTCCTTGGTATCGTGACTTCCATCAAGTCGTAATACAGCTTTCGATTCCAGTAGCTTTTTTTTTGTACCAACTTGTTTGCCTCCTTGGTATCGTGACTTCCATCAAGTCGTAATACAGCTTTCGATTCCAGTAGCGTTTTTTTTGTACCAACTTGTTTGCCTCCTTGGTATCGTGACTTCCATCAAGTCGTAATACAGCTTTCGATTCCAGTAGCTTTTTTTTTGTACCAACTTGTTTGCCTCCTTGGTATCGTGACTTCCATCAAGTCGTAATACAGCTTTCGATTCCAGTAGCTTTTTTTTTGTACCAACTTGTTTGACTCCTTGGTATCGTGACTTCCATCAAGTCGTAATACAGCTTTCGATTCCAGTAGCTTTTTTTTTGTACCAACTTGTTTGCCTCCTTGGTATCGTGACTTCCATCAAGTCGTAATACAGCTTTCGATTCCAGTAGCTTTTTTTTTGTACCAACTTGTTTGCCTCCTTGGTATCGTGACTTCCATCAAGTCGTAATACAGCTTTCGATTCCAGTAGCTTTTTTTTTGTACCAACTTGTTTGCCTCCTTGGTATCGTGACTTCCATCAAGTCGTAATACAGCTTTCGATTCCAGTAGCTTTTTTTTTGTACCAACTTGTTTGCCTCCTTGGTATCGTGACTTCCATCAAGTCGTAATACAGCTTTCGATTCCAGTAGCTTTTTTTTTGTACCAACTTGTTTGCCTCCTTGGTATCGTGACTTCCATCAAGTCGTAATACAGCTTTCGATTCCAGTAGCTTTTTTTTTTTTGTACCAACTTGTTTGACTCCTTGGTATCGTGACTTCCATCAAGTCGTAATAACGCTTTCGATTCCAGTAGCTTTTTTTTGTACCAACTTGTTTGACTCCTTGGTATCGTGACTTCCATCAAGTCGTAATACAGCTTTCGATTCCAGTAGCTTTTTTTTGTACCAACTTGTTTGACTCCTTGGTATCGTGACTTCCATCAAGTCGTAATACAGCTTTCGATTCCAGTAGCTTTTTTTTGTACCAACTTGTTTGACTCCTTGGTATCGTGACTTCCATCAAGTCGTAATACAGCTTTCGATTCCAGTAGCTTTTTTTTTGTACCAACTTGTTTGACTCCTTGGTATCGTGACTTCCATCAAGTCGTAATGCAGCTTTCGATTCCAGTAGCTTTTTTTTTGTACCAACTTGTTTGCCTCCTTGGTATCGTGACTTCCATCAAGTCGTAATACAGCTTTCGATTCCAGTAGCTTTTTTTTTGTACCAACTTGTTTGCCTCCTTGGTATCGTGACTTCCATCAAGTCGTAATACAGCTTTCGATTCCAGTAGCTTTTTTTTTGTACCAACTTGTTTGCCTCCTTGGTATCGTGACTTCCATCAAGTCGTAATACAGCTTTCGATTCCAGTAGCTTTTTTTTTGTACCAACTTGTTTGCCTCCTTGGTATCGTGACTTCCATCAAGTCGTAATACAGCTTTCGATTCCAGTAGCTTTTTTTTTGTACCAACTTGTTTGCCTCCTTGGTATCGTGACTTCCATCAAGTCGTAATACAGCTTTCGATTCCAGTAGCTTTTTTTTTGTACCAACTTGTTTGCCTCCTTGGTATCGTGACTTCCATCAAGTCGTAATACAGCTTTCGATTCCAGTAGCTTTTTTTTTGTACCAACTTGTTTGCCTCCTTGGTATCGTGACTTCCATCAAGTCGTAATACAGCTTTCGATTCCAGTAGCTTTTTTTTTGTACCAACTTGTTTGACTCCTTGGTATCGTGACTTCCATCAAGTCGTAATACAGCTTTCGATTCCAGTAGCTTTTTTTTTGTACCAACTTGTTTGCCTCCTTGGTATCGTGACTTCCATCAAGTCGTAATACAGCTTTCGATTCCAGTAGCTTTTTTTTTGTACCAACTTGTTTGCCTCCTTGGTATCGTGACTTCCATCAAGTCGTAATACAGCTTTCGATTCCAGTAGCTTTTTTTTTGTACCAACTTGTTTGCCTCCTTGGTATCGTGACTTCCATCAAGTCGTAATACAGCTTTCGATTCCAGTAGCTTTTTTTTTGTACCAACTTGTTTGACTCCTTGGTATCGTGACTTCCATCAAGTCGTAATACAGCTTTCGATTCCAGTAGCTTTTTTTTTGTACCAACTTGTTTGACTCCTTGGTATCGTGACTTCCATCAAGTCGTAATACAGCTTTCGATTCCAGTAGCTTTTTTTTTGTACCAACTTGTTTGCCTCCTTGGTATCGTGACTTCCATCAAGTCGTAATACAGCTTTCGATTCCAGTAGCTTTTTTTTGTACCAACTTGTTTGCCTCCTTGGTATCGTGACTTCCATCAAGTCGTAATACAGCTTTCGATTCCAGTAGCTTTTTTTTTGTACCAACTTGTTTGCCTCCTTGGTATCGTGACTTCCATCAAGTCGTAATACAGCTTTCGATTCCAGTAGCTTTTTTTTTGTACCAACTTGTTTGCCTCCTTGGTATCGTGACTTCCATCAAGTCGTAATACAGCTTTCGATTCCAGTAGCTTTTTTTTTGTACCAACTTGTTTGACTCCTTGGTATCGTGACTTCCATCAAGTCGTAATACAGCTTTCGATTCCAGTAGCTTTTTTTTTGTACCAACTTGTTTGACTCCTTGGTATCGTGACTTCCATCAAGTCGTAATACAGCTTTCGATTCCAGTAGCTTTTTTTTGTACCAACTTGTTTGACTCCTTGGTATCGTGACTTCCATCAAGTCGTAATACAGCTTTCGATTCCAGTAGCTTTTTTTTGTACCAACTTGTTTGCCTCCTTGGTATCGTGACTTCCATCAAGTCGTAATACAGCTTTCGATTCCAGTAGCTTTTTTTTTGTACCAACTTGTTTGCCTCCTTGGTATCGTGACTTCCATCAAGTCGTAATACAGCTTTCGATTCCAGTAGCTTTTTTTTTGTACCAACTTGTTTGCCTCCTTGGTATCGTGACTTCCATCAAGTCGTAATACAGCTTTCGATTCCAGTAGCTTTTTTTTTGTACCAACTTGTTTGACTCCTTGGTATCGTGACTTCCATCAAGTCGTAATACAGCTTTCGATTCCAGTAGCTTTTTTTTGTACCAACTTGTTTGACTCCTTGGTATCGTGACTTCCATCAAGTCGTAATACAGCTTTCGATTCCAGTAGCTTTTTTTTGTACCAACTTGTTTGACTCCTTGGTATCGTGACTTCCATCAAGTCGTAATACAGCTTTCGATTCCAGTAGCTTTTTTTTGTACCAACTTGTTTGCCTCCTTGGTATCGTGACTTCCATCAAGTCGTAATACAGCTTTCGATTCCAGTAGCTTTTTTTTGTACCAACTTGTTTGCCTCCTTGGTATCGTGACTTCCATCAAGTCGTAATACAGCTTTCGATTCCAGTAGCTTTTTTTTTGTACCAACTTGTTTGACTCCTTGGTATCGTGACTTCCATCAAGTCGTAATACAGCTTTCGATTCCAGTAGCTTTTTTTTGTACCAACTTGTTTGCCTCCTTGGTATCGTGACTTCCATCAAGTCGTAATACAGCTTTCGATTCCAGTAGCTTTTTTTTGTACCAACTTGTTTGCCTCCTTGGTATCGTGACTTCCATCAAGTCGTAATACAGCTTTCGATTCCAGTAGCTTTTTTTTTGTACCAACTTGTTTGCCTCCTTGGTATCGTGACTTCCATCAAGTCGTAATACAGCTTTCGATTCCAGTAGCTTTTTTTTGTACCAACTTGTTTGCCTCCTTGGTATCGTGACTTCCATCAAGTCGTAATACAGCTTTCGATTCCAGTAGCTTTTTTTTTGTACCAACTTGTTTGCCTCCTTGGTATCGTGACTTCCATCAAGTCGTAATACAGCTTTCGATTCCAGTAGCTTTTTTTTTGTACCAACTTGTTTGACTCCTTGGTATCGTGACTTCCATCAAGTCGTAATACAGCTTTCGATTCCAGTAGCTTTTTTTTGTACCAACTTGTTTGCCTCCTTGGTATCGTGACTTCCATCAAGTCGTAATACAGCTTTCGATTCCAGTAGCTTTTTTTTTGTACCAACTTGTTTGCCTCCTTGGTATCGTGACTTCCATCAAGTCGTAATACAGCTTTCGATTCCAGTAGCTTTTTTTTTGTACCAACTTGTTTGCCTCCTTGGTATCGTGACTTCCATCAAGTCGTAATACAGCTTTCGATTCCAGTAGCTTTTTTTTTGTACCAACTTGTTTGACTCCTTGGTATCGTGACTTCCATCAAGTCGTAATACAGCTTTCGATTCCAGTAGCTTTTTTTTTGTACCAACTTGTTTGCCTCCTTGGTATCGTGACTTCCATCAAGTCGTAATACAGCTTTCGATTCCAGTAGCTTTTTTTTTGTACCAACTTGTTTGCCTCCTTGGTATCGTGACTTCCATCAAGTCGTAATACACTTTTCGATTCCAGTAGCTTTTTTTTTGTACCAACTTGTTTGCCTCCTTGGTATCGTGACTTCCATCAAGTCGTAATACAGCTTTCGATTCCAGTAGCTTTTTTTTTGTACCAACTTGTTTGACTCCTTGGTATCGTGACTTCCATCAAGTCGTAATACAGCTTTCGATTCCAGTAGCTTTTTTTTGTACCAACTTGTTTGACTCCTTGGTATCGTGACTTCCATCAAGTCGTAATACAGCTTTCGATTCCAGTAGCTTTTTTTTGTACCAACTTGTTTGACTCCTTGGTATCGTGACTTCCATCAAGTCGTAATACAGCTTTCGATTCCAGTAGCTTTTTTTTGTACCAACTTGTTTGACTCCTTGGTATCGTGACTTCCATCAAGTCGTAATACAGCTTTCGATTCCAGTAGCTTTTTTTTGTACCAACTTGTTTGCCTCCT